>NC_056747.1:127449916-127559916 GCF_019279795.1 Protopterus annectens | reverse complement strand
CAGATAAGCACTTCTGCTTGAAAAGCTTCCTCAGCTCTATAGTACATCCACACTAAAACTAAAACAGTTATATAAAAATTCAAAATATTCAGGCCAATCAAACATCCATGTCAATTAACACAATTAAAGGTACACTCCGCAGACTATACTACAGATACTAGACTGGATACATATCTAACACAGTGCCAGGAGGAAATGTATGCACATATATAAATGGAAGTGCACCAATACATATCATAAATTCTTCAAATTGTAAAAAATATATATGTATTAAATTTATATATGCATATGTACATATAACATATATATAGAAAATATATAAAAAGTATGTATGCACTTAAAACTGAATTCTTATAACGTAATACTAAAAGATACACAGACTAATCTTAAAAAATAAAGAAAATATAAATCATATACATTGAGTATGAACCAAATGTAGTTCTCTAACAAAATATACATACATTGAGGAGAAAACACTATGCACATCATGGATAATTTTTACTTAATATTCCGACGTTTCCTTAACAAAGGCTTAATGGATGCCCTTTCATTAAGTCACCTACCTCTATCTGCTCTTAATATAATAATCCAGTTATTCTCCCTGTATTCAGTGTGGTTCCTAATATCGCCTTCACGTACACTGGGGGGAATAACTTCAAGGGCTCTAAATAAAAACCTATGAGTGTCATCATGTTGTGTAATGTGTTTAGCTAGGGCATTGTGTGCCGAATTCTTCCTGATATGGTATACGTGTTCACGTATCCTATCCCTAAGTGGCCTGTTCATTTTGCCAACATAAAAGGAAGAACAGTTCTGACATATGGCCAAAGAAACTAAATTAGAGGTCATACAATCAGCTAGGGCAGCCACAGTGGTGCAGTGGTTAGCATTGTCGCCTCACAGCAAGATGTTCTCCGGTTCAATCCTCGGCTGGGGTGCCTTCTGTGCGGAGTCTGCATGTCCTCCCTGTGGTTGAGTGGGTTTCCTCCGGGTGCTCCAGTTTCATCCCACATCCCAAAGACATGCATTAGGTGGATTGGACACTCTAAATTGGCCCTAGGTGTGATTGTGTGCATGTGTGTACCTTCGTTGGAAGGTTGGGTGCCAGGCTGGCAACTCGACACTGTAAAACTCCACTGCCAATCATGAGGGGACGGGTGATCCGCTGTGGCAACCCCTAACTGGGAAAAGCCAAAAGTAAAAGAAGAAGAGGTCATACAATCAGCTCTAACTGATGTCATAAATTCTCTTTGTAGATCAGGATGAAAGAACCTTCTATTGGTGTCTATATATGTGCAAAAATTGCACTGCCCACATGGTCCAGTATATTCATCTCCGAACACAGCTTCCTTATTCTTAGGATAACAAAGCATCCTCTTCAGGTTCTTCTTATTCCTATACAGGAAATGTGGTTGCTCACCAACTATCTTCTTTATACCTATATCTACTTGCAAAATTGACCAATTCCTGCTGATAATATTTCTAATTTCTATATTATCTGTTGTATAAAATGCTGGAATTCTGACAAAAGTTTGTGTAGAAGGTGTTTCCCTTCTACCAGTAGTCACAACAGCCAAAAATATGGTGCCGCTATATCATGCTGTGAGGTGAAAATAGTTCCCAAGTGCTTATTTATTTCAAATTCTCTATAACCTCTATTTAGTAGTTTTACCTTCAGACTGTCCAACTCTTCTATGAATCCTACTTCTGTGGGATTCAGTCTGGAGGCCCTCATACCTTGGCCTTTAATAATGTTCTTGAACACATATGCCGGATGCATACTAGATCTCATCAGTAAAGCATTACAGTGACATGGCTTGCGATATACTCCTGTATTAAGCAAGCCACCTGGTAACTTCTCTATATATAAATCTAAAAAATCTATTCTCGAGCTAGAACTCTTCATAGTGAATTTTAAATATTCAGTTAAATTATTCATTTTGCAAAGCAGGGTGTTCAGTTGATATCCATTACCATTCCATAGAACAAAAAGGTTGTTGATGAAACGTCGATAAAAGACCACATGTTCATGAAATTCTTCTACTCGAAACTGGGCATTCTCCTCACAATGTGCCAAGAACATATTTGCGTAACTATTGGCACAGGGGGGGCCCTTATAGCCACCCCGTCCTGTTGCCTAAAAATGGTATCTCTAAATAGGAACAGATTATTTTCCAGGACAAGTTCTAAAAAGTGTGTTATTAGATCTATCTGCACAGCAGAATATTCACTATGCTCCATCAGATATTCTGATATGTACTGAGTACCTACCTCATTCAGAATGATGGTAAATAATGATTGTACATCAAATGTAACTAGAGTAAACTCCTCAATGTCTGTAATACCTCTCAAACATTCATAAAGTTCCATAAGGAATTGCTTAGAGTCTCTATTTATTCTTATTTAATACCGGTTGTAGGTGTTTTTCCACATAAATGGATACATGATCTGTAACCCATCCCCTACCAGCAACTATTGGTCTCATGGGTGGGTCATATATATTTTTATGAATCTTAGGGAGGCCATGTATCTGGGGTATAAGAGGATTCTTAACAACCAGATACTCAAAAACCTCTTTAGTTATAATACCACTTCGATATATATCCAATAAAGTGTCAGTAACATATTGCATAATTTTATGCACTTCCTCACTAGTGATGATCTTATAAAATTTATCTCTTAAAAGATTATCCATGGACATCAAATATTTCGAGGTGTCCATGACCACTATTCGGCTTCCCTTATCAGCTGGTCTAATTATAATAGAGGCCTCTGACTGTAGATGTTTCAAGCACATTCTTTCTTTTTGATTCAGGTTGTCTGCTCTATTATATCTCTTATGTGTTATCCTATTATCATAATATTTAAACAATTCTTCTGTCAATTTCAAATAGGCATCTACTAAAGGATGATTCGGTGGGACAAATTGGCTCAAACTCCTAGACCTATGTGTCTTGTCCTCCTGTGCATTCATATTTCCTGTGTCTTGTTTACCATATAATAATCTAAGCATGACAGTCCTACAAAAAACTTTTAAATCTGTAACTGTATCTGTTAAGTTGCTACAACTCTTAGGGATGAAGTTCAGTCCTTTACCTAATAGACTTTCTTCATCCAGTGAGAGTATATATGTCGAAATATTACAAATCAGCGACTGATCCCCTTCCCCCACATATTCTTGATAGTCTGATGGGGTAGATACTCGCCCAAATGTTTCCTTTTCTAGCGGCCATGACTCATAGAGCGTGTCCTTCTCATACCCTTGTCTGTGCGAACAGGAAGGGGAAAAGGAACCCCTTCCCCTATACCACCAGAACATTCCACTGACCTATTAATATGAAGGTTTTTAGGTCTAACAACTGCCTGTGAAATTTGTGTGATGGAGGGGGGTTGGTTCTTAACAACTTGGACCTCTGGATACAAGTTCCCCACTCGCTGAACAATAGTAACATTATTATCATTTTCATGCATAGTATCAATGATATCAATATTAGGATGTGTTCCAAGGTCTGCTGTAGCACTACCGGCTATTCCTACAACTTCCTGTTCATCATTAAATCTCTCACTCACATGCATATTGATGTTCACATTATTCATACATAGATGTTCATTCATATCTTCACTCGTATTTATAATATTGTCATTTACAATGTTACTATCAGTGTTCACATTCACTTCAACATTGGTTCTTTCTATAGGTACTTCAATACGGTCCCCAGAGAGACCTCGTCCATTATCAACAGTCATATTCTGTCCATGCCTGGGCCACATGAAGACGTGGCCCAGTTTAAAGTCATTAGTGTCCCTCATAATTTTGTTCTTCTTCTGATGCAAGAGCTTTCGCTCAAAAGCCGCTATTCCATCCAAAAGGCTCTCAAACAACAGTTGTACTGCTACATTCACAAAGTTATCAAAGATAAACTGTTTCTTGGTTTTAATTGCTTCTATAAGCAAAACTTCTAGAGGCTGAAAAAAGTCTATGAGTAACTGTAAGTATTTTCGGCTTACCTCGAGGCTGAGTCACTGCCATCGAGTAAGCAAGTCTGGATAATGGGCTCCTTGACTGGGCATATTAAAAACATGTAGGCCCCTAGGAATAATCTTCTTGTCAAGGCAATATTGGAAGTGTAGTCTTTGTGTCTGGAGCCATTTTAGTTTGAAAAAATCTTTCTCCAGATCGTCTAATAACTTCTGTAGTCTCTCCAAATCAATGGTCACATTGTCAATGTCATCATTAAAGGCTGTAGAATCAAACTGCCAAGAAACACTCTTCGTACAATCCAAGTACTGAAAAAATCTTCTCTGTAATGCTTCATTCATTCTATCTCCTCTACCTGGGTTGTAGTCAAGTTCAATACACAGCAGTCTGCATATTCCTGCTCCAGAAGGTGGCAGCAATAACAACAAGTAAAACAACTAAGAATAAAGAATTCACTGCCAACCAACCAAGTGAACGCTCCGTTGCTAAAGTCCAAAAATATAATGTATCCGTAGTAATAGAAACGGAGCAAAAGCAGGCAATAGCATGTGAGTGAGAGACTTAATGATGAACAGGAAGTTGTAGGAATAGCCAGTAGTGCTACAGCAGACCTTGGAACGCATCCTAATATTGATATCATTGATACTATGCATGAAAATGATAATAATGTTACTATTGTTCAGCGAGAGGGGAACTTGTATCCAGAGGTCCGAGTTGTTAAGAACCAACCCCCCTCCATCACACAAATTTCACAGGCAGTTATTAGACCTAAAAACCTTCATATTAATAGGTCAGTGGAATGTTCTGGTGGTATAGGGGAAGGGGTTCCTTTTCCCCTTCCTGTTCGCACAGACAAGGGTATGAGAAGGACACGCTGTATGAGTCGTGGCCGCCAGAAAAGGAAACATTCAGGCGAGTATCTACCCCTTCAGACTATCAAGAAGATGTGGGGGAAGGGGATCAGTCACTGATTTGTAATATTTCGACATATATACTGTCACTGGATGAAGAAAGTCTATTAGGTAAAGGACTGAACTTCATCCCTAAGAGTTG
The DNA here is from genome assembly GCF_019279795.1 of Protopterus annectens. Lineage (NCBI taxonomy): Eukaryota > Metazoa > Chordata > Ceratodontiformes > Protopteridae > Protopterus > Protopterus annectens. The sequence goes on along the minus strand of NC_056747.1, from coordinate 127,554,884 downwards.
TAGCAACTTAATAGATACAGTTACAGATTTAAAAGTTTTTTGTAGGAATGTCATGCTTAGATTATTATATGGTAAACAAGACACAGGAAATATGAATGCACCAAACCTCTCAACCATACCAAATTCCTTGGTATTTACCGGTTTTGAGGGCCAAAATTTGGGGTGCCACGAATTCCCGAATGGCCGCTTTAATTCCCGATTTTTTTTTTTTTTTATTTATTTTGTATTGTAATTTTAAATTTATGGATGACACAAAGCATAACCAGCCTACAGGACGTGTGAGATGACATCAACTACTGCCTGTTCTCAGAAATTTAGTTTGAACTGTTTTGGCGGGGGATATGCATAGTTAGACTTCAGGAGGTAAGAAAAGAAATGTGCAAAATTCCATTCAAATTCCTCCATTAGCTCTTTTGTTTGCTGTGCTCCTCGCTCTATTCAGACCGAAGTCGAACTGTTTAAGTCAGCGAACTTTGTAAAGTCTAAACAAACTTAGAACTGTTATTGCTGCCTGACTGTGTGTGATATTTTGTTGAAACTGTGTGTATTTCATTTATCTTAATACAAGGTGAATGAACTGTGTATTTATTGTGTTGCAAGGTGTCCGTTTGTGTGTGATATTTAACTGCTGCAAGTTGTCCATTCCGGGCCACTCACTGTATTTGAGGAATTGAGCAAACTATTGTAAAGTCTGTATGTGTCTTTGCTGGGCTGTCTGCTACTATGTATTTATTTAATTTATCCTGCTTCAAGTCTTTGCTGGGCTGCCTGCTGTTTGTATTTGGTTGGCTGCTGTATTTATTTAATTAATGCCTGCTCCGTTTGAAGTCCGGTAAATTGGTATGGTTGAGAGGTATGCCGGTTATCGTTCTGCTCCTTGCTGGGCTACTGCTGTGTATTAAATTTCTGCTGCAAACTAGGAACAAGTAAGTATGCTCCATTTTGAACAAATTAGGAAGTGTACGTCCGTTTGAGTCTTTGCTGGGCTGCAGCTGTTCATTTGAACAAAGCTGCTGTGTCCTGTGTGATGTATTTTATTCTGATCGACATTTTTGTCTGCTGTAATTTTAAGTATTTAATTATGCTGCTCCATTTGCTGGGTTATGTATTGTAAACTGCATTTTAGGGTGTGTACTTAAGTTTGTCCTGCTCCGTTCGTGTATTTATTTGGGCTGGACAGGTGTGTGTTTGAGCGCGAGTCTTTAATGGGATGCTCCATTTGAACAAAGCTGCTGCTGTTTGCTGGGCTTCGGGCTGCTCTATTTGCTATGTATTGTATTCTGCAAGACTGCATTTTAGGGATGGTTTATCCTGCTCCGTTCAAATGTATTTTAATGGTTTTGTGTGTGTGTGACTGTCAGTGAAGAGAGAAAGTAAGCAGGCAGATGGTCCATGTATTTATTTAGGTAGCCTAATTAACGGAATGTCCAGTTAGTTATCATTTCTTGTCTCCAAGAATATTCTACGAATTTTTATTAAATGAACTGACTTAATTATAATCAAACAATATAAATGTGAAAATTGTTGGACTGAAGCCCTATTTCTACTTAGGCTTATACTTTGCTTATAACTTTATACCTTCCTGAGTTATATTGCCAGTCAGAATTTTTTGTGAGGTTGAAACAAAGTGGATATGTCCCTTATTTGTTTTGGTCAATATTGATCATAATCTTACTAAGGACTGCTGTGGTGGACTTTGTTGTAGTGTGAATGTAACAGAAATTGTGTTGAGCAGAGGATGTAAAATTATTATTATTAGTAGTAGTAGTGTTGTTGCCAATGCTAACATTGATCTATTCAAAGACAAAGAAATTCTCAAAAATGGCATTACAAAGTATACTTAGGTGAACCTGAGGTACTCAGGCTCAAACCCTGTACCATGGGTACAGGGTAAAAAGTGCCTAAAGTCCCTAGCCACCACCACTTGTGAATTTATGCCTCATATTTTTGATCTGTTCTTCAAAGTCTGTGGTTTTCAGGATTTTTGTTGCAAATCACTGAAGGATTAAAGTCACTAAATAATGACAGGCATTTGAATTTTAGACTTCATATTCTTCAGAAAATAAATGGTAACACAAAACCTTTTATTCTAACAATTCTCTAAGTTTATAAGATACATTTGCCCACATTTTGGGGCTGCATTCCCCCATTATTGGCTTTGTCCAGGTTTTTTGTGCTAAGAAGTTGATAGCTATAGTGAGAAGTGAGAACTGAATTCACTAAATCATAGCCATTTAAGTTTCAGTCTTTCTATCTTTTGGGAAACTGCTGATTTGGCATAGCAGTATATTCTTCTGACTGTAGTGCACAGGGTCCATGGTTTAAGTCTTGGCTGTGAAATGCATCGTGATAATATTTTATTCTAGCAACTTTCCAAAATATTTGTCCCCACCCCCCAAAAAAAACTGAAATTGAAAATAAGTGCAAGAAGCTCTGCAAGATGCCTGTGGCTTACACTGCTGTCATTTTGTTTTATATACAGATGTAGATATATATTGTGTGGGTGTGGAGGTAGACTTTTATGATGGAAATGTTCTGAATTGGGCAGTTTTGCCATTATTGGTTCTTGCATTTTGTTTCATTGCCTACTGGAAAAATGTTCAAACAATACATTTAAAATGTGCTCTGTCTAACAAGTGTGCCGTACAAGGAATATAATTTAATAAAGTCAGGAAGGTGTATCAAAGAACACATGTATGCTTCTTGTTTTCTGTGTAAGGGGCCAATTATTTGAAAACAGCCCAAGATAATTTTTATCCATCACTGGCCAGATTCATTTTCTTTGGATGTGGTGTGGGTTTCAATGCTGTTTCAAAGAATGTGAGTTTCAAGGGCAGAGAAGTCTATTTTCATTGTGAGACAATATTGCTTTGTTTAGCAGATGTCTATTAGTGCTTGGGCATTGTGCTATAAAATATAAATATAAAATCCAAATAATCACTGTAGAAGTAAAGCAGTATGCGCATTAGTGTTTATGGTAAATGGGGCGAAATAGCCAGGTAATGGGACATTGGAATGGCTGCAGGAGGACTCTGGTGCCATATTTTGGTTCTGTTCCTCAGTTTGCATTTGAAAGCTGACATCCCACAATTCCATTGGAGTGGGTGGGGTTACATAATTATGTATGCAAATGTTATGTTAATCAGTGTACAGATTTGTACCTATTTTTCATGGGCCTTGTCCAGATTTTTGATGTATGCAGGTTGAGAGGTATGGAATGCACAGGAGGACAAGACACATAGGTCTAGGTGTTTGAGCCAATTTGTTCCACCGAATCACCCTTTAGTAGATGCCTATTTGAAATTGACAGAAGAAGAATTGTTTAAATATTATGATAATAGGATAACACATAAGAGATATAATAGAGCAGACAACCTGAATCAAAAAGAAAGAATGTGCTTGAAACATCTACAGTCAAAGGCCTCTATTATAATTAGACCAGCTGATAAGAGAAGCCGAATAGTGGTCATGGACACCTCAAAATATTTGATGTCCATGGATAATCTTTTAAGAGATAAATTTTATAAGATCATCACTAGTGAGGAAGTGCATGAAATTATGCGATATGTTACTGACACTTTATTGGATATATATCGAAGTGATATTATAACTAAAGAGGTTTTTGAGTATCCGGTTGTTATGAATCCTCTTATACCCCAGATACATGGCCTCCCTAAGATTCATAAAAATATATATGGCCCACCCATGAGACCAATAGTTGCTGGTAGGGGATGGGTTACAGAGCATTTATCCATTTATGTGGAAAAACACCTACGACCGGTATTAAATAAGAATAAATATGTGTTAAAAGACTCTAAGCAATTCCTTATGGAACTTTATGAATGTTTGAGAGGTATTAGAGACATTCAGGAGTTTACTCTAGTTACATTTGATGTACAATCATTATTTACCATCATTCCAAATGAGGTAGGTACTCAGTACATATCAGAATATCTGATGGAGCATAGTGAATATTCTGCTGTGCAGATAGATCTAATAACACTCTTTTTAGAACTTGTCCTGGAAAATAATCTGTTCCTATTTAGAGATACCATTTTTAGGCAACAGGACGGGGTGGCTATGGGGACCCCTTGTGCCAATAGTTACGCAAATATGTTCTTGGCACATTGGGAGGAGAATGCCCTGTTTCAAGTAGAAGAATTTCAGGAACATGTGGTCTTTTATCGACGTTTCGTCGACGACCTTTTTGTTTTATGGAATGGTAATGGATATCAACTGGACACCCTGCTTTGCAAAATGAATAATTTAACTGAATATTTAAAATTCACTATAAAAAGTTCTAGCTCGAGAATAGATTTTTTAGATTTATATATAGAGAAGTTACCAGGTGGGTTGCTTAATACAGGAGTATATCGCAAGCCATGTCACCGTAATGCTTTACTGATGAGATCTAGTATGCATCCGGCATATGTGTTCAAGAACATTATTAAAGGCCAAGGTATGAGGGCCTCCAGACTGAATCCCTCAGAAGTAGGATTCATAGAAGAGTTGGACAGTCTGAAGGTAAAACTACTAAATAGAGGTTATAGAGAATTTGAAATAAATAAGCACTTGGGAACTATTTTCACCTCACAACATGATATAGCGGCACCATATTTTGGGCCTGTTGTGACTACTTGTACATATGTTTTTATTTAGAGCCCTTGAAGTTATTCCCCCCAGTGTACGTGAAGGTGATATTAGGAACCACACTGAATACAGGGAGAATAACTGGATTATTATATTAAGAGCAGATAGAGGTAGGGGACTTAATGAAAGGGCATCCATTAAGCCTTTGTTAAGGAAACGTCGGAATATTAAGTAAAAATTATCCATGATGTGCATAGTGTTTTCTCCTCAATGTATGTATATTTTGTTAGAGAACTACATTTGGTTCATACTCAATGTATATGATTTATATTTTCTTTATTTTTTAAGATTAGTCTGTGTATCTTTTAGTATTACGTTATAAGAATTCAGTTTTAAGTGCATACATACTTTTTATATATTTTCTATATATATGTTATATGTACATATGCATATATAAATTTAATACATATATATTTTTTACAATTTGAAGAATTTATGATATGTATTGGTGCAGTTCCATTTATATATGTGCATACATATCCTCCTGGCACTGTGTTAGATATGTATCCAGTCTAGTATCTGTAGTATAGTCTGCGGAGTGTACCTTTAATTGTGTTAATTGACATGGATGTTTGATTGGCCTGAATATTTTGAATTTTTATATAACTGGTTTAGTTTTAGTGTGGATGTACTATAGATCTGAGGAAGCTTTTCAAGCGAAAGCGCTTATCTGTGTCTGGACATTCGTGAATAAATTTAAAAAAAATTTTTAATCTAAAGCTATTGCCTGCTTTCGCTCTGTTTCTATTACTATGGATACATTATTAATAATGTGTTTTCTTGCCCGCTAGTTTCTTCTAGCAGTAGATTATGTTTAGCATCCCCCAGTACAAACCACACTGGTTGAAATCATTCTAGCCAAGTAATGTCCTTGCTATTCTTGCAGCCAATATTCTCATAAATGTTTTATTGTTTCAGAATCACTTAATCTATCAAAAGAGTTACCTTACATTGCTTAGCTTGGTTGAGTCTGTTTCTCCTTACTATTTGACTGCCTACTTCTTTCTAGATCTCATTTACTTGTTTTTAAATACCCAAATACTTTTTATTTTATGATTCCCATAATCCTTTCATTTTAGTTACTGATACTGCATAAGGTTTACTTCAACAGCATCCCTCCCCAAGTTACTTGATTTATTTAAAAAAACACAAGTTTTAGGTCCTCCCTACACCAAGATTCAACTGTTTTTAATTTTAAATATTGTGACAGATATTTGTTTACCTTCTTAATAATGTTCTTCAAGTGGCAGATGGACTATTAAACCATGTGATCAGATATTGCCAATGGTAGAGTTGTAACCTCTTTGGCCATGCATGCATGTTCCTGGGCAATACAAATTCCACCAGTTCTCTACAGTGACTGAGTCCTAGCAGAACAGAAAGTGAACTCTAGGTGGGGTAGTCATTAATTCGGCCACATCTGGCAACCATTTTTTTAACAACTACTATGAGGAATCTACAAGCATCTGTTATCGTACATTGTTCCCTCTCATGCACGCGACATTCCTTGATTAGAGATTACTTGTCCCATAACATTTCTTTACATTACTTTGTGTGTTCTAAAGAGAACAAACAGGTCAACTCCCATGACCTTTTATCATACAAATAACCCTTCTGTATTACTTATCTAGCCTCTTTCTTTATTAACTCTTCAGTCAGTAACTCTTCTATGTGTTTCTTGCCTATATTGCTGTTATAATACCCCTCCCTAAATCATAATTTATCTTACTGTGTTTTGTTTGGTGTAAATGAGTCTTCTGGATGTCTTCCTTGTTTGAACTTTATTATATTTTCATCATGCTCTACATTTTTCTCCAAACTTTCTGTCAAGAACAAAATAATAAAAGGCATTTCAACACACTGAACTACTATATATAGTCCAAATATGTTTACAATAGTTTCCTCCCACGGTGAGACATTTAGCTGTAAATGGGCAACCTGTCAAACAGACTCTCCCTCCTAACCAAGTGTGGGAAGCTATGAGTGAATAACGCTGAGCCTGATAATGTTCTCCGTTAACACAGACTGTCTCCCTGAAAGAACATATCTCTCTGTCTCGGTGTAGAAAACATAGAAACTCTGCAAAACTGATGCCAATTTAGTTCTCAATAGCAAAAATATGTCTTATTTGCAGAGCCATAGGAGTTCCACTTGAATACACGCACTGTACCAGTCTAAATCTGTCAAGGCGAATACAGTCTGGTGCATGCTTTTGATGTTACTTTAATTATTCTATTAGGCTATTCAGACCCCTGCTTGCTTTATCCCAGAGTTTTACCCATGGTGGGTTCAAAGTCTCAATAATTCAGTGATGCTTGGAATGATTAAGGCCTTTGAGTTTACAAAGCAGTTATAGAGCACCATTTTTTAATCTCCTAGACATTAAGTGATCATTGAAAGTAAATATATTTTTTTATTTTTTAAATCATTACTAGGTAATGTCATACAGAAGCAGATGACAGGGAAAAATATATTTCCTTAGATTTGTACTCAGGACTTTTTTGGGAGGAGCAGAACTAAGCTAAACAATGCAACTCACTCTTTTATTAATGACTTTTTGGATCTGATCTGTCATTTTTCTATTCTAGGTAGAATTTTTAAGGAAAACAAATCAAGTGGGTAATTCAGAGCAGCTTCTAAACTTGGAACTGTACTGCAATCTTGGTATTTTAGAACAGAAAATGTATTCACAGTTCCAGGTATCCGTTAATATTTCTTTGAATAGTTCTACATGCTTGTGAAAGCAAGACAGACTATGCTGAAATTGGACACCCATCTATGCGTAGAATCTCAGGCATTTTATAAATGTGCAGTCTTCTTTCAACAGCAACTAATGTCTTCATAAGCTGTTGACTTTTTTAAATCAAAGAATGTGTGGGCACTCTGACTGTGTTATATACTTCGGCTGAGTTTCATGCATGCATCAACATTTATTTTATTTAGTCTACACTTTAGCTGTTTCTCTAACTTTAGTTTCGTATTTTTATATGAATTTCATAAGTGCTTTGTGATAAGGGATAAAGAGCTATAATAGACACTGAAATTAGCCGAGTTTCGTTCGTCCCCATCATTCACTCTTTGCTTGGCTCTGATTGGTTTTTGTTTCCCGTTAATGTACAAATCCCATTTTCTTGGCAGATAATTATCTCTACCTGAGAGTTACTTGTGCGGTGCCAACCCCACAAAGTGAATTTCTCATCTTCTGCTCCTCGAAGGACATATTGGCAAATACCATTACACAGTGGGAAAGGTAAGAAAATATGAACAGGATATCTTTTTGTCAGGCCAGGGTTTGGTTCTGACATTCTCTGTATGCATAGCTTGTGACTAAGTGAGTCATTTAACCAGACCAGTGCTCTCAGAGTGATGGCTAGGATGTGGCAATAGTGGAAGTTACCTTGGGCAAAAGCTGCTACAGGCATGATTGGCACTGTAAAGAAGTGGTCAGTGAAGGTCATTTGTGTCATCACATTTCTTGGACAGCAATATCAGTAGTTTGTGTGATCATGGCTGCATAAACAACTTACTTGCTTGGTATGTGTGTGTGTGTGTGTGTGTGTGTGTGTGTGTGTGTGTGTGTGTGTGTGTGTGTGTGTGTGTGTGTGTCCATGTTAGAAACCATAGCAAGAAGGTAGTATAGATCTTTGCCACAACTTATTTATTTATTTATTTTTTTGTTTGAGGGGTAGTCCTCACCTCTGAAGGACTTTTTTGTCCTTACCTCTCCCTGAAATGGGACCAACTGGGTCATTGCCCAAGGTGGTAATTGCCCTAGGTACAAGTGTGAGTGTCCCAGTACATCTGCCTTATGACTTCATAGGTTCATAGGTAAATACTAGTCAAACAGTCTGAAGGTCATTAGAAGCCTAACCAATAAATCCATATTCTAAAGTTTCCTCTAGCTTTGAGAAGAACATTATAATATAGACCAGGAGAGAATTTGGAACCCATCAGATTATTAAAGCTTATCTTGAAGGTGGCAATGTTACTACTCTTTTGATATGTAGTGGCAGTTTGTTTCAGTGGTAAGGGATAAGACGGGATATGAATCCATCACACCGATGTGTCTTACCTATCTGCTGATGAAGATTAAGGTCCTTTTGCCAGCACCAGTAACCACAGAGGATAAGGTTCTGACTCCACCCAGATAACGTGAGGTCACATAGTGGCTCAGATCCTTGACAGCACTAATAGCAGAGGATGGGCATGCCTGTGTGAAGAGGAAGGATTGAGAAGAACAAGGAAACCTACAGCTGCAAGCCCCTGGAGAAGGGATGACATTGCAGGGGACATCCTTTGGGGAACTTTCAGTAGTCTGCATTAGTGAGTGCACAGAAGCCTGAACTTTGAGGAAGAGTGTACTGTGTGTCACTGTGACGATGTAGGTAGCTTGTCCCCTGTCCAGCGGCTTGTGGAGTTAGGGAATTAACAGAAAAAAGAATGCTCTCACTGCCAAATGTCACCAACAGCACATCCCTGAAGTTTAACTGAATTGCATAACTTCTGGACTTCTCTCACCCTAGCAGATCTGGGAATTCTTCACTCCTCTGAAATGAGTGGAGTCAAGTCCAATAAGGAGAGCAGTCAGAGAAGGAAAAAACACCTACAGATAAAAAAAAAAGATTTAAGTCCTTTGAGTAAGTATTTGAAAAAACATTTTTTCTGTGAAGGATAAGAGGTCAAGGAGGGCCAAATTTTTCATATCTCAAAAAGCTAGATGCAGATATTTACAGAGGTCTATTAGAGATTGAGTACAGAAGAAGGGCCCAGTATTATGGAATCACATTCGGTGTCATTGTCTAAGGCAATATAATGCTGAGTTATATAATGCAGGGTGTTATAGAATCATATTAGATGGCATTGTCTAAGGATCTATAATGCTCAATGCGGTGGATTCACATTAGGTGCTATTGTTTAGGGTTCTATAATGCTGAGTGCACTGGAATCACATTAGGTAGCATTGTCCAAGCCTCTATAATGCTGAGAGTTATGGAACCACATTACATGCCATTGTTTAAGGCTCAATAATTCTGATTTCTATAATACTGAGTGTTATGGAGTCACATTAGGTGCCATTGTCTAAGGCTCAATAGTGCTGAGTTGTATAATACTGAGTGTTATGGAATCACATTAGGTGGCACTGTCTAAGGCTCTATAATGTTCAGAGTTATGGATTCACATTAGATGGCATTGTCTAAGACTCTGTAATGCTGAGTGTTATGTAATCACATTAGGTAGAATTGTGTTAGTATTGAGAGTAAAAGCAGACTACTCCACAGGTTCACCCCACTGCATTCAATACAATGTAACCCCTAATATAATTTCAGGGAGTATGACACTCTCAGCTGGCCTGTGCAGCAGTTCCTATTGTCTGAAGCCATCATCAACAGTTCCCTCCACTATTTTGGAGTCCATTGCATTTTCAGTAATAATGTAATCTCATATCTCTGTGCTCTTACGTGCAATAATAATGCCACCTGTAAAAGAAACCGCTTCCAGTCTTGGATGAGTCATGCTTGAAAATGGTCCAAAGACTACACCACCCATCTGGTTAAAATAAATTAAAAAATATAATAGAATTTTTCCCTTTTAATCCAAATAAAGGTCAAATAATGCAAGTGAAAAACTAAAATAAAACAAATGGTCCTGCTCAACTTCATTTAATTTTTTATGCTTCTTTTCAGAATACACTGGTCATCTACCTTTTAAAACTAATGCAATATTTAACAGGTCACCACTGGATTCCTGCCATATACTTAAATCTTACAATGACAAACACCATATTAAATGAGATAACTACTGACCTATCAGTATATCTATATCTATATATCATATATATGTGTATGTATATATATGTGTATATATATATATATATATATATATATATATATATATATATATTTTTTTTTTTTAATTACAAGGTATGCACTAGTATCATAAAAATACATATTGAATTACATTTATAAATGCACTGGACCTTACCAAAAGAACAAAAGTGGCATCAGCAAACCATATACTCTATTCAGTCATATAGCATCATTCAAGAAATGTACTTAACATTCTTACCCTAATAAAAATATAATATTAACCTCTAGAGATGCCACTAAAACATCTAATTATATGTGTTTGTCTAAAAAGATGCACACTGGGAAGATGAAAATGACAGGACAATGCTGGCTCGCCCATCCTGGGTCTGAAGAAAGCAGCCTGGCTTGCTACATCAGAAATTGCTCAACATTAGGAGCCAAGACAGCCCCATGCTACAACAGGTGAGCCAGTTAAAAATGGAGGTTGTGCATGCATGTACCTCCTCAGGCAGCTATAGCAGGGCTTGCAAGGCTGCCACAGGGGTGGGAATAGGACAGTTGGCAGGATTTACTCTAATACTCGCTCCCCAACACCTGACTCGCACAGGACAGTCGAAAGGCTGTATTGTCAGATCCACTGCCCAACACGCGACTCTCACCTACACTGGAGACTGAATAGACCAGAGGGCTCTAACCCTGATGGAAGAATGAACGCATCAACCAGGTGCAGGAAGAGGAACCACTGGACCAATCCTGTAGAGATGAAAAAAATTAATTACATAGGAATACAAATGCTGACTTTTATATTACAAAAAAATATGCACTCCTTTTAACCTTTTCGGTATTAGCTGGTGTCAACTTCATAAATCAAACAGCTATGTCCAACTTAATACATCCTTCTCTATTGTACAACAAAGATTGAGTTTCAAAGAGGGCTATCAGTTCAGAATGTCTTTAATTGTAATTATTTAAAAAACTTTTCTATAAGCTGTACATCAATACCCATTTCACTATAAAACACATAGTTTACACAGGTAAGCTGTTAATATTAAGATCAAGTTCCAAGATATTATCAAAAGACCTCTATAAATAAGTCAAGAAAGACAAAAATTATCTGCCCTGTGGCATAAAGGGATAAAGCCCTCGCTATGCCACAAGCAATCCAAGATCCATAGTATCTCAGACATCTGTAGGAGCGGGAAGGGGAAGGTGGGAATGAGCAGCCTCTGCCGGTTCACTCATTTTGGGGAGAGAGGGAAGCAGCTCTGGTTCACCACATGAGTGACACCTAACAGGAACAATAGGTATTTACCCCATGGTGCTGGAGTCTGTGCCCACCATTATCTGACACCGCGAACACGAGCTCATGGGGGATTGCTAGGCAAGAATGAATACGCTTTAAGTCTCACAGACTAACCCAGGCATCCCCAGCTCCCTCAGCCTCAGAACAAATAAGTCAGTCAAGTGCAGGTAGAGAAGCCACTGGGCTGGGGCATGTGGGGATGAAAAAAAAAAAAAAAGGTAGCCAAAGATTGGCAAACTATCTAATAAATACAGAAAGGGCGATGACAACACCTTAATTTCAAAATGTAGTAGAGCAGAGCAACAAGATGAGGAGCACTGCCTGGTGGCATGTTTGTAGCCGGGTTCATGTGACAGCATCTACAGAAGGAAGATGAGAACATAATGAAGTAAGCAGAGTAAAGTAAAATCTGGTCAGCAATGTGTACGACCATGGCACTCTAAGATGCAATGCATTGCATCATGTTTAACGACAGTGCAAGAATCCCACTCTGCAGTACCAAAGAAATGTAGCATCTGGTCAGCAATGTGTGCAGGCCATGACACTCTAAGATGCAATACATTGCATCATGTTTAACGACAGTGCAAGAATCCCATTCTGCAGTAGCCAAAAAGATGTAACATTTGGTCAGCAATGTGTGCAGGCCATGGCACTCTAAGATGCAATACATTGCATTATGTTTAATGACAGTGCAAGAATCCTACTCTGCAGTACCAAAAAGATGTAACATCTGGTCAGCAATGTGTGCAGGCCATGGCACTCTAACATGCAATACATTACATCATGTTTAACTACAGTGCAAGAATCACACTCTGTAGTAGCCAAAAAGATATGGCCGAAACTGTCAGACTAATGAATAGGGAAGGCATAGCATTTTTGTCAGGTTAGAGCCCCCCCCCCTTTTTACATATAGACATATAATGGATGAATGGTAGTATATGTAAAGAAAATTGGATAAGGGTAGAAGGCACAGGACAGGTACTGGGTTACACAAGCTCACAGTAAATAGGACAGACAAACAGACAAATGCTATGTACACATGAGGACAAGGTGTAATGACATGGGCAAATATAGAGACAGTGTGGAGAAAGTTGAAGTGGAGGTTTGGACCATACACAAGGAACGAGTGGTATCACACCAGGAAGGGGGCACACTGGACAGGAGATAAGGTAGGGAGCCAGTTGCAGGTGAATTGCTAGTGACCTGGTGGTTGGGGCTTGTTGCTCTAGTCTATCTGCTATCCAGTGTGGGAGAAGCCCTATTCATTGCAAGGCAGTCACCCCCATGATGCTCCATAGTGGGAGAGACAGGGATGTCCAACTGTGAGGGACCACCACCCCTACACGGCAAGGTAGCCGAATGCCCTGTACCAGACCCAGGATCAGCCACAGCAGTGATAGGCTCTATTTGGTAGTCCATGGGCTTTTCTCTCCTCCTCCTCCTTGGGAGAACCAGTATATGGGAGACATAATGGAAAAACAACACATAAGTGAGAGCTGTCAGTGATATACAGTAAATAGGACATCAAATTGCAATGACATACACCCTGCTTTGCTGTCACTTGCTCCAGCCTCCTATGCCAGCCCACATGGTTTAGGCATACCTCCCTATGAGCTGAATGATAAAGGTGCACACATTGTATCCACATCACAGACAGGTAAATATACAGCAACCAAAAGTGCTGCACAGACACTGAAAAAGAAAACGATGTACTGCATATCTCAGAGTTGCTCCTTCTACACATCTGTTTCTCAGTCTTACAAAACCTCAGTTTATTAAAATGATGTATGCAATGTTCTACAGAACAGTCAATGTCACTAGACTAGGACGGGTCTATGACCCTGGATCAAAAACTGATTTCACCGAACAGCTTTTACACCAAAAATGCCTTTGATAGAAATCGGTTTTGTCAGGGGCTGTGCCCCCCACAACCCCCGCTAAATATATATACCAACTCTAAGATCGCACTACAGTGAGGAAAGGGCAAATTTTCCGATCTTCACTGTACCGTGATCTCACAAAACCGATTTCTATCAACAGCATTTTCGGTGTAAAAAACATTCGATGAAATCAGTTTTCAATCCAGTGTCATAGACCTGACTAGAACAATTGCCCACCCAGGTTGCACCAAGCATTTGCCTTCTTGAGTGGGCCACAAAAATGCCCACAAGGGACAGTCTTTCTGAAGGATGTACAAACATATCTTGGTTTTGGGACTTCCAAGATGGCTTCACGTTGAGTAACAGCTTAATTCTAGCTCTCCCCATAAGAAAACAGAAACATAGCAGAGAAAACCAGTGAATTTATATTTCTGTGTAAATTTCAGAAACTGGGTGGTAAGTGCATTGTCTGGATGCCAGGAAAAAAGAAATACAAAGGATCTGAAAGAATATCAACTAGAAAAGGTGAGGAAAAAACACTGACTGAGAAAAGTACTGCAGCTGTTCAGCAAAGAGGAGTGCAAGCTCCAGACATGATGTCTACTAACCTAGAGGAAAGTATAAGACAACTGCACACAGACCTAGTTAAAATAAATGAAACACTAATGTAGCATATCAACTCAAACAACAAAAGGCTGGAAAAATGGAAAACACATTAAACAGATATTCAAATAAGGTGACAAAATTGCAAAAATCAGAGGTCAGAATGAAGAAAAGGTTGACTGAATATGAAACTGCTCAAGAAGAGATGTTTAAAAAAACAATAGAATTATAGGACAGAGCATGTATGGAAAATCTGAGATTTTCTGCTGTATCCAAAAAGCTTGAAGGAACATACTTTCTTAATTTTATGAAAGCACAAATCAGCAACTGGACTAGTATTCCACAACAAGAACTGTTAATTGAAAGGGTACAGTGTGTGTATGCTCCAAACCTGACTATGAGAAAACAACCTAGATCTTTAATAGTAAAGATGCAATTTTACACGCAAAAGGAGATGGTTCTGACAAAACTGTGGCAGATGGACAAAGTACTAGAAGTGGAAGGCAGCAGAGTCTTTGTGGAGAATGACTACTCATTGTACACCAGGCAAAAGAGGAGTAAATGTATCCCATTGTTCAGGAAGTGCCAAGAAGCAGGCATGAAATTCAAACTGCTGTAGCCAGCTCTCTTCAAAATATTTTTCCCTGGAGGAACAAAATCATTTTTTTGGTGAAGTACATGCTAAGGAAGAAATACAAAAGTTTGTCAAACAAAATGTGAGCTATGAAACAGAAGGAGATTTTGATTGTTGTTATTCTGGGAATAAAGACAACAGAGAGACTGTGCCAGTAAAACATTTTCCAGTGTTTCAATGGAAAATGCTGGACAGAAGGAAGGGAGCACAAGAGTTGACTAGAAGAATCAAGAGTACATTGGAAATGAAGCAGAGACATGATATGGGGGGGTCTACTTTGTTTGCCCGAACTCCCATTTGCCTAACACCCATTTGCCCGAAGCCCCCACTTACTTTTGTTTTACTAAGCAATATTAAAGCAAAACTAAGCAATATAATATGAAATTAAGTGTGGGGTTTCGCCCCCCACACCCCCCATTTTGGGGGGCTGTACCCCCAACTTTATATTCTAACTCCAGGGTCTCACTACAGTGGGGAAGGGGGCATATCCCATTTTCTTGCCAATACTACTTGTCGGTCAAATGAAGTGTCGATCAAGTGAAATTTCGGTCAAATGGGGTCGGGCAAATGAAGTAGACCCGATATGGGGGATGGAGATGAACAGGAATAAAACCAGTAACTTGGAAATTGACAAATGTGGGATTACAAAGTAGTAATTATATTTGTGAAACATGACAGAACAAGAAAATTTTGAAATATTGGACTCTTCTTTTGGACTTTGTTAAACTTGTAGGGGTCTCTGAAGCATATGTCCTACTTCATGTCATTACTATTTGGAAAAATACTTATGAGAAGGGAAGAGGAGGGAGAAAGTTAACTGTAAGTAAAACATTTTTTTCTTAATGTTACTAGTTGTATAGTGCATGATTTTCTATGCATGCTATAAAGTAAAGTTTTCTCAGTAATTAAGTGTAATGGGGATACCAATGTAAACATGCGCTTCTGTTTTTATTTTCTTTTTCCCTTCTTGTCTCTTTCTCCTTGTTCAGTTATAAGAAATGTAGGCACTGCAATGAAAACAAAGTCTCATTAGAAGAGCTTGACAAAAGAAAAAAATAATGTGCGTTTTCTCATTATTGCATAAGGGAATTACTGGATCAAGGCCCTTAGCTTGATCTAGTAACATGCTTTAAGACAAAGCAAGTAAATGAAAAACAGTATTGAATATTATAAGGCTAATAAATGGATGATTAGTAGCAATTCTGTATTTGGTCCTCATGTTTCCAGGAGACAATCTGATGAGGAGAAATGACTAGGAGATAATGTTCTCTGAAAGCATTCAAGTATCAGCTGGGACAGTTATAAAGATAAGACAAAACCAGAAGCACTTAGCTGAAGCACAGGTTGCACCATGCATCTTAGCTTGGATAACCTTTAATGTTAAGTTGTCAATCTCGCCTTCATTCTTGCTTGATGGGTTCGGAGCCGATCCTCGGCTCCGACTCGGCACTTGCTAAGCTCGAGAGTCACTTTTACCAGCTCGAGGCAGCCCCATATCCCATGATGCAAGGCGGTAAGTACCCAGATCTCGTTTGCCGCTTCGCTGATGAGGTCCTCCTTTTACCAGCTCCTGGTAAGTGATTTATACACTACTGTTTTTGCCCCTTTTTCTATTTAAACTTTAATTTTAACAGTTTTACACTATTTTTAGTCCCTTTCTGACTAGAATTTCCCTCTCTCCTTAAAATTTTTAGTCAGGCCTTCTCCCCTCCCTTCCCCCCCCCTTGTTAGGGTGTGTGTGTGTATGTGAGACATTAGTGTTTCTTTAATTTTGGGATAATTCTTTCTTGGACAGGTGTTGTGTGTGTGTTTTTTACAACCATGTCTAAGGAAAGGGTCTCAGGCTTTAAGAAGTGTGACTCGTGCTGTCAGAAGATGTCTCTGACAGACGGTCACACTTCTTGCTTATACTGCCTGGGACCTCTCCACCTGCAGGACTCCTGTGCGATTTGTCATTCTTTTAGCCAGAGAGTCCTGCAGGAGAGGAGAAACAAGCTTATTTTGAGGGGCCTACTTAAACCGGAGGGCTCTCCGGCTAAGTCGGCTCCAACCAAGACTTCCAAGTCTTCCAAGGCCCAGGCTTCTGTGCCCAAGCCTGCGGCCTCGGCTCCGACTCTTTCAGAGTCGAGATCGGCTCTGGCTGGAGCCGATCCTGGTACACAACCGGCACCGATGGCTATCGGTGCCGATTCTGGTTCGGTCACTTCGGTGTCGGCTCCGATCGGTTCCGACCACCATGTGGCTCAGGCTTCGGTGTCGGCGCCGACCGGTTCCGACACCCTTACATTTATGTCTGTATCGGCTCCGGCCGGAGCCGATGCATCGAGACTTTCTGTCGGTGCCGAAAAGTTGTCAGCTCCAACAGCTTCCATAGTTTCATCGGCTCCGATGGTTCCTTCGAGGAAGAGGTCCAGGTCCCCTTCCTTGGAACTGATACTCTCGGCTCCGGCATCTCCTCTCCTCTCGGAACGGAGCCATCGGAGCCGATCATCCAGGTCATCCAGGCTTTCTGACCATGATTTAGAGAGGGTGGTCAGTAGATTATTAAAATCACAGGCACTGGCCCAGATGCTACATAGTCCGTCTCAACAGATGACTATTAATCCACACCCCATTGCAGTTCCTCCTTCGACTCTACCCCAGAGTTTGGAGTTGGAGTCTTCGGGAATGGTTTCTGCTAGGGCTGAGGGACAGATACCTCCCCCTTCTGCTCCTTCAGCCTCTACTCTTATCTCCTCTTCGAGACCTTCCTTAGAGGGATTCGGTGGTCGGGCTTCCCTGGTCTCCTCCAAGGGGGTGAGTGGCATTGGACCCTTGTCCGACCCCACTCTTCCCCTTGGAGCCTCGGCCTTGGTGAGCTCGGCTCCGACATCTGCCTCGGAGCCTTCCCTTTCAGTGGGCCCTGGAGTTCCTGGTTCTTCGGAACGGGTTCTCTCGGACCTCCCTGGGAGGGGAGCCTTCGAGGTGATGAAGAGTGTGCTGGCCACTGGACTCAGCCAGCAGTCTGTTCCCTTAGCTCCTCCCTCTATGGTGCCTGTCAATATCTCTGCCATTTCTCTTGCTCCTGGACCCAGAGATCCTCCGCCTCAGGTTTCCCCACTGGGAGGAACCCCCTTCCGAGGATTCTCCTGATCAGTCAGGTGATCCTCCACGCAAGAGGACCTGTAAGAGGAAACATGTAGACTCCCCCGAGTCTATCACTTCAGATACCGACTTAGATGAGTCGGAGGGATCCCCAAGATCCCCCTCTGAGGATGTCTCCTTTTCAGACATCCTAGAACTCCTTAAACAGAGGGGAAACTGGCCCTCCAATAATCCCTCTGAGGATGAGTCGGTATACCAGGAGGCATTTGGATCTCGGCCCTCCACCTCCTGGGTGTCTCCGCCTTTCGACCCCCTTATGCAGGTTATTGCTCGAAAGGCTTGGGCTGCTCCTGACTCTGTAGAGCCAGTCCCTAGGAAGCCTTCTAAATTTATTACTGCCCCTTCGGACAAGCAATTCCTCATGAAAGGTGTCCCTGCTGATGCCATGGTGGTGGCGGCTGCCACTAAGAAGGAACTTGCAGATCCTTCCGTACCTGTCCAGCCTCCTATTAAGGATTCTAGGACCATGGATAGGTATGGTAAGCGGATGTTCTCTTCAGCGACCTTTGCTATGCGTTTGCTGAACTACCTATGTCACTTCACCAGACTCCAGAGGGATATCCTTAAGGAGCTAGGTGAAGTAGTACAGGATCCGACAGCTGCAGGGGCTCAAGAAAAAATTGCTTCGCAGCTAGGAACCCTTAATTCTATTGCTAACTCCTCCATGCGACTGATATCATATGCAGCAGATGGAGCGAGTAGGGCCGCAGGTACAGGTGTGGCTCTTAGACGCCAAGCCTGGATGCGGCTCTGTAATTTTGCAGATACCTTTAAGGCGTCCTTCACAAACTCTCCCTTTGATGGGTCAGCTTTGTTTGGCCCTCAAGTGAAGGAAACATTGACCAGGTGTGAGCAGGACGGCAAGACTCTTTCTGCCGTAGGGGTCCATTTTTCCACCCCTTCTAGACCTTACCCCAAAGGGCAGAAGGGTGGCAAAATGTAGTTCCGCAAATCCCAAGGAGTCACGCCAGATTCACATGGTCAGTTTACCCCTAGAGGCAGAGGGGGTAACAATAACAGACGCCGCTCTAGAGGCAGAGGGGGTCCACAAAACCAGGGAAGCAGAGAGCCTCTCTCTGACAAGCCCTTTCAGCATCCCTGAGATGTTGCCCGACTGTCCATCCTTGGAGGCAGTCGGGGGAAGACTATCGCTGTACCCAGAAGCCTGGTGTTCCCTCACTCAAGACAGATGGGTACAGTCGATCATATCCGAGGGTTACAAAATTCCTTTCGAGGAAAGTCCTTTCTCTCACTCAAATTCCCTTCCAGATGTACCACCGGTCTAAGGGAAATTGCAGAGTTAGAAGTCTTAAAACTTCTGCAAAAAAGAGCCATTCAGCCAGTTACAACAGATCATTCAGAGCCCAGAATCTACTCAAGGTTCTTTTTGGTCCCCAAAAGGCGGAGACTGGAGACCAATATTGGATCTCAGCAGACTCAACAAGTCTGTGAGGAAGACAAGATTACAAATGGTCACTCTTCAGTCAATTCTGCCCTTCTTACAGAAGGACAACTGGATGTGCTCAATAGATCTTCAGGATGCGTACTATCACATAAAAATTCACAGACGCTCCAAGAGGTTTCTCCGCTTTCGGCTGGGGTCCAGTCATTTCCAGTTCAGAGCCCTGCCCTTTGGTCTCACTACAGCCCCCAGAGTGTTCACCAAATGTATGGCAGTGGTCACGGCTCACCTGAGACGTCAAGGATTCCAGGTGTTTCCGTATCTCGACGACTGGCTCCTTTCAGCCACCACCAGGCATCAGCTTCTTCAAGCCAGGGATTATACAATAAATCTTTGCTCTCAATTGGGCATCTTGATCAACTCTGAAAAATCCTCCTTATTGCCCTGCCAGTCTATTACTTTCATAGGCGCAAACTTAAACACTGTTCGGATGTCAGCTACCCTTACAGATCAAAGAATCTCAGACATTCAAAGTCACGTCAGGATCATTCTAGCCAGCAAGAAGGTACAGGCCAGAATGGTTCTAAAGGTGTTGGGCCTCATGGCTGCGGCCATTACCCTTCTTCCCCTGGCTCGCTTCTATATGCGCCTTCTTCAGTGGATGTTGTTCACTCAGTGGTCTTACCAACAACTTCCGATGCGTCACCAAATACTGGTGACACAGATTTGCAAGAATCATCTTGCTTGGTGGATTACTTCTCCCCAGATTCACCAAGGCAGACCCTTTGTACCCCCATCCCCAGTAGCCACTGTCACTACGGATGCCTCCCTGATCGGGTGGGGGGGGCATTATCAGGGCAGGATGGTTCATGGGACGTGGCAACCTTTCGAATACCACCTGCACATAAATGTCCTAGAGATGAGAGCAGTGCTTTTAACGTTGCAAGCCCTCAATGACTTTCTTCCCTTGGGGACAATTGCAGTCCACACAGACAACATGTCTGTAGTTTGGTATATCAACAAACAGGGCGGAACCAAGTCCTACCCCTTGTGTCGAGAAGCGCTCAGACTTTGGCAATGGGCCATCTCCTCTCATCGGTTTCTGGTAGCAATGCATATCCCTGGGAAAATCAACATCTTAGCGGACAGATTGAGAAGAGCTATTCTCATGCCTCACGAGTGGTTTCTCAAATAATCTATAGTGGAAGAGATTTTTCTGGAATGGGGTCGCCCATGTTGCGATCTTTTTGCTACTCCCCAAAACAGCAAATGCCCAGACTTCTTCTCTCTCTTCCCACTGCCAGGCCATCGCCCCAGAGATGCTCTGACCCAGGATTGGCCCCAGGGACTTCTTTATGCCTTTCCTCCCTTTCCTCTGATCCCTCAAGTTATCCAGAAAGCCACCGTTTTGAGAGCCAAAATGATTCTCATTGCTCCTTATTGGCCTCGACAAATTTGGTTTCCATTCCTCCATCGTCACCTTTTGGTGCAGCCATGGCATCTGGACCCAGTGCCAGATCTTCTGACTCACCAATCCGGTCAGCTGCACCGGTCTATCCCTTCTCTCAACCTCACAGCATGGTTGCTCCACTTCCTTCCTTAGCCAGGCTTCCTATGATCTCTAACCCTGTTAGAGACATCATAGTAGCTTCCTTAAAATCCTCTGCTAGGAGGATTTATACTAGCAAATGGAAACGTTTTTCTTATTGGGCTAAAGCCAAGAATATTGATCCCTTCACTGCTCCAGTACAAGCAGTTTTGGATTTCTTAGCGGAGATTTTTCACGGCTCCTCTTCTTCCACAGTCAAAGTTCAGTTGGCCGCTATCTCGAACTTTCATGTCGGGTTCGCAGATCACAACATTATGTCCCACAGGCTTTGTAGAGCCTTCTTGAAAGGAATTTTCCTCCTGAAACCTCCAGTCAGGAGTCCTCCTCCTCAATGGGACCTAAATTTAGTGCTGACATCCTTGATTCTTCCTCCCTTTGAGCCAGCTGTTTCTTATTCCCTGAAATTTCTTTCATGGAAAACTTTATTCCTGGTTGCTATTACATCGGCTAGGAGGGTGTCTGAACTTCATGCTCTATCCATTCGCCCCCCCCTATTTGGTCTTCCACAAAGACAGAGTATCATTGAGAACTAATCCGACCTTTTTGCCTAAGGTCACCTCAAAGACTAATTTGAATCAGGCTATTGATCTCCCTGTATTTTTTCCAAACTATTCAAACAGATCGGAACAAAAATTACATTATCTTGATGTCCACCGCCAACTCAGATATTATTTGGACAGAACAAAACAATTCAGGAAATCCGATCAACTCTTTGTTTCTTATGCTGATAACAAGAAAGGTCTTCCTGTCTCAAAAGTAACCTTGTCTAGATGGCTTTCTTCTGTCATCTCTGAAATTTATCAGCTCAGGGGAAAACAGCTGTGCTCGAAACCTAAAGCATTCAACCAGAAGCTTAGCCACTTCCACAGCTTTTCAAGCTAGACTTCCATTAGACACTATTTGTGCAGCAGCCACTTGGGCCACTCCTCATACATTTGTTTCCCATTACAAATTGGATTTGGCCTCCAGGGACAGAGCCAGTTTTGGCTCTACAGTTCTCAAGAGTCTGTTCCATTGAGCCACCCAGGATAGAGGTGCTAGGGATGCGGTCCCATCAAGCAAGAATGAAGGCGAGATTGACAACTTAACATTGAGAAGTTATGTACCTACCATAACGTTCCATGTTAGTTGTCTTCTCTCGCCTTCTTTCTTGCGACCCTCCCTCCTTCCCCCAGGCCTGGACAGACCTTTCTCTACAAGGAATTATGCTTCTGAAGATCATACAGAGCTGGTCCTTCTACCATCCTTCAGTTTTTTTCTCTCCTTCTTTCTTCCTTTGGGAAGTTATTATGCTAGGTGCT
The DNA here is from genome assembly GCF_019279795.1 of Protopterus annectens. Lineage (NCBI taxonomy): Eukaryota > Metazoa > Chordata > Ceratodontiformes > Protopteridae > Protopterus > Protopterus annectens. Next base: position 127,532,551 of record NC_056747.1, on the reverse strand, counting down.
ATTGCCTTTTGTCATCAAACGAGATCTGGGTACTTACCGCCTTGCATCATGGGATATGGGGCTGCCTCGAGCTGGTAAAAGTGACTCTCAAGCTTAGCAAGTGCTGAGTCGGAGCTGAGGATCGGCTCCGAACCCATCAAGCAAGAAAGAAGGCGAGAGAAGACAACTAACATGGAACGTTATGGTAGGTACATAACTTCTCATTTTATGTTAACTCAAGTCTATAAGTGTGGCTGTCAGTTCAGAACATTTATTCCTATTAGGTGTGTTTTTGAGGGCTTTCAGTAAAACAAAAAGTTTTGCAAGACATAGGCTCAAATGGATATGACAAGAAACAACTGTAGAAAAGATCAACATGCCAAACAGTGTATGCATGTAGCACAAAAGCTGGAACTAGACATTTAAGAAAAAAGCCGTTATGCATAAAAGGTGAGAAATAATAACTTTTTAATACAATGATGCTTTCTGTAATGTATTTAATTGTCAATGATCTCACAGATAAACTCAGAAAAGAAAGAGTAGTGAACTCTATTAAAAATGTAGAGTGCAAATAGCTATGCTACAGAAGACACACTTGAAAAGAACTGAACATGTGAATTTGATAAAGGTTTTCTGGATGGTTATTTAGCAGAATACCTGGAACAAAGGAAAAGAAGAGTGCTTAGATTAATTGCACTAGGAGCTCCAATAGTGATAGAAGAAGATAAAAAGATAATGATAGATTTGTAGTACTAAGGGGCTAATGGCAAAGGAGGATGATTACACTGGCATGTATTTATATTTAACCTAAAATTGCTATAATGGAGCTTAAAAAATTCTGGGAGAAATAATCAGCTTTCAGCAAGGAATAGTACTTATAGATGGGGACTGCAATTTGATTTGCAACAGTGAAGATGTGTCTGGGGGCCCAGAAGGGAAAAGGAATGTAGATTTTTGAAGAAATTTATGAAAATAGTTGACATGGAAGATTTGAATTCAGTACTAGGAGTTTGGTCTTAATTTACATATTACTCCCCAAGATACAAAAGCTGGACTAGGCTAGACAGAGTTTACATTTCACAGGAACATGTGCATTTAATTGAAGGTCTTGATATGCATCCAATAACTATTTCAGATCATGTGCCAATAATAACTAAAATAAAATCACAGGATAATTAAATAAAAATGAGAGACTGGCACTTTCTCACCTATTTTTTGAAAAGAGAGGAATTTAAGGAATGGGTAGTGAAAATTATTCAGGAGCTGTTAAAGAACATAGAAATTTCTTGGAGTGAAATTTAGCTAAAGAGTGGGATAAAATTAAAGTGGAGTTTAAAAATAGGGTGGAAATAAAAGAAAGGGAGATATGGTTAAGAAACAGGAATTATTTAGAGGGACTGACAATTTTATTTATTTTATTTTACATTTGTTTACCGAGAAAGTCTGACTGGATATATGTCCATTTTCAGTGGAGGCTCGGGGAGAAAAGCTCCAGTAAGCAGACTACAGATAGATTAGGAACAACAGAAACATTTAGAGATAAGTGTAATATGCAGTTATCAGTAGGGTTACAAACATAGATAAAACATAGCAGACAACATCAGAATCATGCGCCTTCAGTTTTAGACAATAATACAAACATAGATAAAACATAGTAGACAACATCAAAAATCAAGCGGCTTCAGTTTCAGACACTAATACACGCAGTTATGAGCCGAGTCCCTTCAAGAATTCATACACCTAGTAGAGTATATGACTGAGATGCTTAGGAAGAGTTTACAGGATCAGCGGATGTTGATTAGTTGGGGTTTAAGCAGGGACATTGCCAATGCTATAGGAAGTGTAGTTTGAGGCTTTTTTTGAACTGGGTTAAGGAGGATTGGTGAGTAAGTTTGGCAGGTAGCAAATTCCAGGTTTTGCCTGCTGAGTTGGCAAATTGAGAGTCCCCAGTCACATTTATGCTCTTAGTTGTTTGTACCAGCAGTTTATCAGCAGAGCGTAGTGACCTCAGGTTGCTGTATGGTTTGATGATCTTATTTAGTGCCGGTGTTTTTTCGGGCTGATATAGTATTTTGTGGGTTATTATAAGTTTGTTGTATCAGAGAAGACTGGGCCACTCCAGCCATCCTAGTTGAGTTAGGTTGATACATTGGTGGGTCCTAGAGGTAGCACCTGTAGAAAATCTAGCAATATGGTTGTAACAGCTAGCAAGTTTAGTAATGGAGGCTTGGTTTAAGTTAGTAAAAAGGGGGGAGGCATAGAGGAGGGTAGATAGTAGGTGGGACCGAGCGATAGTGGTTCTGGAAAAAGAAGTAAGGAAGGGTTTGATCCTGTAAAGGGAGCCCATTTTTTTGTTGACAGATCTGATGGTGTGATTGACATGGATATCATATTTTAGGGCGTTATCGACTGTGATGCCCAGGAGTTTTGTGTGAGTATCTGGGGATATGATTGTGCCATTGTTGGAACTTATAGTAAAGAATGGTGAGGAGGATTTGCAGGTGGGGGAAAAGATGAGCAGTTTAGTTTTGTTGGGGTTTAATGGAAGCTGACAGTTTGCAAACAATTTTTCTACATCATTGAAAATATTCTGGGTTAGGGTCATAAGCTCAGTTGAGGAGGAGGTGCTACATATTAAAGAAGAGTCGTCCACGTATTGGATGCAGGTGGCCTTGGGAGTGATGGTGGGTAGGTCACTGATAAAGACTGAGAAGAGTAGTGGTCCTAGTATGGAGCCTTGGGTGACTCTTAGAGTAATAAGTAGACTTGTGGATAATGTATTCTGCCATAAAACTGCTTGTTGTCTGTCAAACAGGTAAGATTGGAACCACTTAATAGAGCTACCATTCAGTGACCATTCCTTCAGGGTACGGAGAAGCAGTTGGTGACTGACCATATTAAAGGCCTTAGAGAGATCTAGGAAGAGAGCTGAGGTAAGTTTGTTATTGTTTCAGTTGATGCTGATAAACTCTATGTGGTGCTGTGGTGTGGCCTAAAACCATGTTGAGAGTTGGCCAGTAGTTTATTTTGGGTGAGATGGTGCATTAATTGGTTGTGGATGCACTTTTCCATAATTTTGGCCAGTGGTGATAGTATGGCTATTGGTTGGAAGTTTGAGAGGTCTAAAGAATTCCCTCCTTTATGAAGGGGAATGACATGGGAAACCTTCCAGAGAGAGGGGATAGTGGCTTCAGTCAAGGTGTGGTTTATTATTATCGAGACAGGGTATGCAATGGCATCTGCTCCATTTTGTAAATATTCTGGTGGGAGATCAGCTGCTAGGGTACTGGGCTTTAGTTTGTTAATTAGAGATTGGATGGTCGATGTAGATACAGGCTGGAAGGCGAAGAGGAGCGGGGTAGTGGTTGGATGGTTTTGGTAAAAAAATTGTTAATGATGTTAGCAGTTTCCTCTGGAGTTTTAAGGTCGCAAGCTGGGGGGGGGGGGGGGTGGAGGTTTGGCCAGGGTGGAGCAGTTTGTTTATGCCTGCCCAAAATTTTTGAGGTTTGTTCTGGTGTTTTTGCTGAAGGTGTAGATAGAAGTTTTTTTTTGTCTAACACTGTTGCTTTCTTTGTATCATTCCTTAGTTGTCAGAATTTAATATGGTCAAGTGGGTCTTTGGAGAAACGCCATTTGTCCCATGCTTTATTTATTGCTATGATTTTGGTTTTGGTTACTTTAGAGAGCCAGGGGGCGGTCTTAGTTTTGGCTCTGAGGGTGTGGATAGGAGTGTGTGAATCTAGAATGGAGAGGAATTTAATAATTAAAATAGGCTGCAGCATCATCTAGTGGTAGTTCTTTAAGTATGGCCCAATTGCATGCTCTAAGTTCATTCTGAAAGTCAGTGGGGTTAAAGTTCTTGTTGTTTCTGAGATATATAGAACTTGGTGGTGGTTATCTAGGCAGGCAATGAATATTGATTTACTTTTGTTAAGTTGTAGTTTGCTAACTAGGACTTCTGCATTATTGAACAAGGGGTTGTTATAGGGCTAGTGTGACATATAATGTGTTTTTAAACAGAACTGCTATTCCTCCACCTTTCCTAGTGTTATGGTCTAGTCTAACTATGTTGTACCCTGGTGGGATAACCTCATAATTTTTAGTTCCTGGTTTTAGCCAGGTTTCTGTAAGACATAGCACATCAGGTGAGTAGGTAGCTATGAGGGCATGCAGATTATGGACCTTGTTGTTAATACTCCTAATGTTTATGTGACAGGTCAGGACAGAGTTAGGGGACCTTGTATTTGGCAATATGTTGAGGGTGGCAGTGGGCTGGGAGCTTGTGGGAAGGATGGGTCCAGGGTTAGTATGGATATCACCATCCCTCATCAGAGTGATTTGTACAGTGATTGTTAGTTTCAGTGCTTTACTTATTATTTTATGATAATATCTAGTTTTGGGGAAGATGGACCATGGTCTAGTTAGTTGGTGGTTGTTAAAAGTGGAAAAGACAGGTTTGAAGTGAGCTAGGGATTGGTCTAATTCACCCAAGCTGGGAGCAGAGATGGTATGAGATATGGGGTGGTGAAAGCCAAGATAGGACTGGTTTTCATAGATGGTGAGGAGAAATAGCACAGGCAATATAACCAAGAGGAACATAATTGGTCTCATCTTGATAGTAGTAGTACTTGGTAAGGAATGTGGGTGGAGAATTAAAAGGGTTTTTGGCAGGAAGGGGTGGTGTATGTAGGGTGGTGTCTGGAGGTATGTGTTATCTGTGATAGGTTGTAGGAGGGGGAGGGTTTTATTGGGCTTAAATTTAGCACTAGTGGGGGCGGGTGAGATTTGGGGCAGGGTGGGGCACGGAGAGAGCCTGAGCGAAGCGGGGCTATACCAAGCTACAAGGATTTCCTGGGTCTGTGAGTATGCAGGCTTAAAGAATACAACTTTACAGTGTCTTTACTCAGTTCTTTATAAAGTGAGCTGCAATTTACTGAATTGTACTCAATTCTTTTAAAGTGAGCTGTGTTTTACTCAATATTGTATTAAAGAAAGTTTGTAGTTTAGCTAGACAATTTTACTGACTGTTGGGAGTAAGCAAGCTTTTATCCTGAGTTTTGTACAGATATTTTGTCATTTCTTTAGCAACTGTGAAATGACATAAGTAGGGGGAGCATTTTATATGGGTTGTTTGTGTTGTAATATGCTTATTTTATTACTTATTAGAGCAGCCTGACTACGGAGCTATATTTTGCTATGGACCTTAGGCTAGCCGTAGACCCAGTTCAGCCAAGCAATTTATTAGCACAACAGTTACAATTAAGATATAGATCTTGCAGTCCTTTTCTTTAGCGAGGGGCAGTGCAGGAATGCTTTCCTTTTAGTTTTCAGGATAATGTTTTCTTTTCAGCACAGTTTGAGCCATTCGAGGTAAGGACAGATGGGGTGGAAAGACCTGGTATAGTACATAGAGTCAGTGCATGGATTCTATATGGAACACAGCTAACATAGCATGCAAACAGTGTTATTCATTAAGGCAGGGTATTCATTAATCTTAGTAGTACCACAGCTTCTGCAATTCTTTGTGGTTTTACGCTATCAGTAGTTATAGCATTAATGCAGTCCAGCTAAATCCACTTGCTAAATGCTAGGAAACACTTCTGTTCATGATTCTTGAACCAGCATAATAGTATATCACAGCAAACTATGTCGCTAAGCTTACAATGTTAAAATAACCACATACAGTCAATAAATATGATTAGAAAATCACTCCTGACTAGCAAACATTACAGGTTATTCCCTCATTCTTTCTAAATCATTCTACTGGTTTGGTGACTTAGAAAATCATTGCTATGCACACCGCTTAGCATATGTAGTTGCTTTTTTACCACAGAATCAGTGAAAAGGAGAAAAAAAACAGTTCTAGCATACCGTTTGTGTAGAAAAAAATGCTGACTGGGTCCTTAGGCACTAGGGGTTTGAAAATGGCGGCCACAGCAGTCCTAGAAGTAAGATCGCATATGTAGCTAGTCATGGGGTGGGAAATCAAGCTCTTGATTGGCTATACCAAGCTACAAGGATTTCCAGGGTCTGTGAGTATGCAGGCTTAAAGAATACAACTTTACAGTGTCTTTACTCAGTTCTTTACAAAGTGAGCTGCAATTTACTAAATTTTACTCAATTCTTTTAAAGTGAGCTGTGTTTTACTCAATATTGTATTAAACAAAGTTTGTAGTTTAGCCAGACAATTGTACTGACTGTTGGGAGTAAGCAAGCTTTTATCCTGAATTTTGTACAGATATTTTGTCATTTCTTTAGCAACTGTGAGATGACATAAGCAGGGGGAGCATTTTATACGGGCTGTTTGTGTTGTGATATGCTTATTTTATTACTTATTACAGCAGCCTGTCTAGGGAGTCTGAGAGAGTTAAGCTTTCTTTTACTATGGACCCTAGGCTAGCCGTAGACCCAGTTCAGCCAAGCAATTTATTAGCACAACAGTTACACTTAAGATAGAGACCTTGCAGTCCTTTTCCTTAGCAAGGGACAGTGCAGGAATGCTTTTCTTTTAGCTTTCAGGATGATGTTTTCTTTTGAGCACAGTCTGAGTCATTCGAGGTAAGGACAAATGGGGTGGAAAGACCTTCCAGTCCTTTTCTTTAGCGAGGGACTGTGCAGGAATGCTTTTCTTTTAGTTTTCAGGATGATATTTTCTTTTTAACACAGTTAGAGCCATTCAAGGTAAGGAAAGATGGGGTGGAAAGACCTGGTAAGGTACATAGAGTCAGTGCATGGATTCTATATGGAACACAGCTAACATAACAGCATGCAAACAGTGTTATTCATTAAGGCAGGGGCATTCATTAATCTTAGCAGTACCACAGCTTCTGCAATTCTCTGTACTCAATTGCAACTAACAGTCAGAGCAGCAGTTTACGGCACAGGCAAGTTAAGTGAATTTTACAGAGCTTTTCCTATGTGGTTTTATGCTATCAGTAGTTATAGCATTAATGCAGTCCAGCTATATCCACTTACTAAATGCTAGGAAACACTTCTGTTCATGATTCTTGAACCAGCATAATAGTAAATCACAGCAAACTATTTCGCTAAGCTTACAATGTTAAAATAACCACATACAGTCAATAAATATGCTTAGAAAATCACTCCTGACTAGCAAACATTACAGGTAATTCCCTCATTTACAGTGTCTTTACTCAGTTCTTTATAAAGTGAGCTGCAATTTACTCAATTTTACTTAATTCTTTTAAAGTGAGCTGTGTTTTACTCAATATTGTATTAAACAAAGTACTGACAATTGTACTGACTGTTGGGAGTAAGTAACCTTTTATCCTGAATTTTGTACAGATATTTTGTCATTTCTTTAGCAACTGTGAGATGAAGTAAGCAGGGGGAGTGTTTTATACAGACTGTTTGAGCTGTAATATGCTTATTTTATTACTTATTACAGCAGACTGACGAGGGAGTCTGAGACTGTTAAGCTTTCTTTTATTATGGACCCTAGGCTAGCTGTAGACTCAGTTCAGCCAAGCAATTTATTAGCACAACAGTTTCACTTAAGATATAGACCTTGCAGTCCTTTTCTTTAGCGAGGGACAGTGCAGGAATATTTTTCTTTTAGTTTTCAGAATTATATTTTCTTTTCAGCACAATTTGAGCCATTCGAGGTAAGGACAGATAGGGCGGAAACACCTGGTAAGGTACATAGAATCAGAATGCAGAATGCTAAACAGAAAATAAGGGATTAACTTGATAATATGCATGAGTTTAGAAAGACTGCTGTTAAGCAACTGTTTTTGATAATAATTCTAGAGCACAAAAACTTTTAGGACAACGACTCGGGCAACAGAAAGTAGAAAGGGCTGTCACCAAGCTTAAGGAGCCTATAACAAGGAAGATGACAAGGGATCCTGTAGAAGTATTGGAAATATTTCAGAAATTCTATGAAAATCTATATAAAGCACAGAAATATGGAAATCAAGAAAATGTACAAATGGAAATGTTTATGGAAGAATTAAATATGCCAAGATTAGAGGTAGATGAGGCTCAATTACTAACAGTTAAGATAGGAGGAGATGAGATAAAAAGGGTGATGTATATCCAATCTACGGGAAAGTCCCCAGGAATAGATGGTATTCCTATAGATGCTTGGAAGCTGGGGGTGTGACCAATAAAGATCTAGAAGGTTTTGTTCAACAGTATTTTAGGAGGAGAAGTACCAACATCCTGGAAAAAGTGGTGGTAGCTATATTTCTAAAATGGGTAAAGATCCATCAAATCCAGCTTCATACAGACCGATTTCAATACTAAACCATGATTATAAAGTGTTTATGTCTCTAATGGCTAAAAGAATGGCAAAAGTGATACCAAAATTGATAGATATGGATCAGTGTGGTTTTGTGAAAGGGAGGCACACATATGACAACATTAACAGAATATTGATGACCCAGAGAGAAGCAGAATGTAAGAAAATACCACTGTTGTTGACAGGTCCTGATGCAGAGAAAGATTTGACAGTGTAAGCTGGGACTTTATGGGCAGGACAATGGAAGCATTTACATTCCCTGATAAAATTATAAGGTTGATTAGGAGGATATATGTGGGATCAGAGGCGAAAATTAAAGTGGGTGGGTTCCTCTCTGATAATTTCTGCTTGAGCAGAGAAACCAGGCAGGAGTGTCCTCTTTCCTCTGTTATACACATTATATTTAGAACCATAAAAACAAGGCATTCATAAATTCAAGGATATAATTGGTATGGTAGTCAAGAGAAGATGGCCCTATTTGCAGTCAATATTATTTTATACATGCTAAATCCAGAAAGGGACATTACAGTGTTGTGGAACATTCTGAGACAGTTTCAGATCTTTTTTGGGATACAAAATTAATGAAGCTAAAACAAAGGCAATAGTAGTAAATTACGTACACATACATGAATTGGTTTGGCAATATCCATATTTATGGGGATATGATAAAATTGAGCATTTAGGAGTATGGATTAAAAATGATTCCGGTATAGCAGAAAAGGATATGTGGGAAGAGACTAAACAAAAGATAATACAAAAACTGAGAAATTGGAAGTTCTGTTGTATGGATATCGATAGTAAGATATAAGCAGTTAAAATGTTTTTAGTCACCTTAATCTTGCACACAGGTCAGGCATATTTTTATCAACCAGAGGAGAAGTTGTGGATAGCGATTAATAAAGAGTTTAAGGGTTTTATCTGGGAGGGGGAAGATGGCAAGAGATAAGCGGGATAAGCTGATTCTTCCACTAGAACAGGATGGATTGGGATTACCTGATTTGAAGGGGCATTTCAACGCTACATAGTTAAGGCTCCTGTATATAGCACAAGCAGAAACCTATAATTCCAAGTGGAAATCGATGATGATGAAACAGGGGAGCTCAAAAAACAAGAAGAGAGACTGGGATTTTGGATGCAGATTTTTAGGGCGAATAACAATAACCATACAGAATACTATATTCATAAAGTAGCAGAAAGTATTCTAAGAATTAAGCCAACACGGGAATGGAGAAACAAGATTCTGCCTATAGGGGTGACTGCAATTATGGACAATAGACAACAGGGAGCTGGAATTTATTGACCAAAACTTGCAAAGGAAGCAAGGTATTGGGAGCAAATAACTAGAGAGGGAAAAGTAATAGAATGAGAAGAGCCCAAGAACTTATTTGGACTGAAGGTTAGAGATTGCCTTCCATATCAAGAATTGCTATCACAGTATAGGCAAAGAGAAAGAAATAAGGGGTCCTAAATGAAAGACCAGCACTGGTACTGTTTTTAGTAGAATGTAGAACAGAAGCAGCTGTTCAAAAGGAATAATTAGTAGAGCATATAAAATATTGCATGATAACTATAAGAATCCATCAGGGGAGGTTAGAAAGGATTGGGAAGACAGACTGGATAAGCAAGTCATAAAGAAATAATTGGGGGATGGATATATGTTTGTCTCCCAAATATACAACAAAATCTAGAAGATTAGGATTTTTGCTTGGAAATGTTTACATAGATATTTTTATACCTCAAGTAGACTCCAATAACATTTTCCTCAGGTAGACAGCAAATGTTGGAGATGTGATGGGGAGGAAAGACTTAATTGGGAACATATTTTCTGGGAGTGTTATGAGTTGGCAGACTTTAAATATTCCCTGCAGACAACTTTATCAGAGATACTGGGTGAGCAAATTGGTGTAACTAGGGAATTGATTTTTCTGAGCTATGATACAGAATCGGAATTGCCTAGACATAGTAAGGCCTTGCTGAGTCTAATTATGGTGGCTGCCAATAAAGCAATTTCTACAAAATGGCAGTCGAAGTCTAAATCAACTGTACTAAAAGTAGTGAATATAGCAACAGAGATAAAAGTAGCTGGAATTGGGATCTTTAGAAAAGGGTAGGAGCAAATTATTTAGAAAAGAAATGGGAATGGTTAGAACAATACATACAGGGGAGGAATGAGGTTTAAATGAAGGCAGGATTTGAATGAGCTATGTAATAATGTTTGACTGGCAATGACTGGGTAGATTGTAAGTGATGTATAATGTTTGCAACTAAAATTATGTCAATATGGTTTGTTATCTAAAATGCTTGCAATTGAGATTATATCAATATGGTTTGTTTTCATTTATACAAATGCCTATGTCATAAATGAAAATTTAGTAAAGATGTTTCTTGCTAAAAAAAAGAATATCTTGGTTTCCTTTACACACCAGGCCTGCATCCTATACACTAACTGCTGAATCAGTCATTTCTACCCAGTCCTTGCCAGATGTAATAGCCAAATAATATAGCAAAATGGTGACACGAAAGTAAGGCTGCACATTCATAAATGGAATTCTGCACAGATGTTCACTGCTCATTTGCACAGTGCAAGCCCATGCATACGTGTCAGCACTAGCCTAGGTACTCTGGGAATTAAGAAGGCTTCGAATTTTTGGATGGAACTGTTTGCATAGGTATTTTAATACCTCAAGTAGAGTTCAGAAAATGTTTCCTCGGGTAGACTGCAGTTTCTGGAGGTGTGTTGAGAAAGAGAGAGGTAATTGGAACATGTTTTTTGGTAATGTAATGAGTGGGTAGATTATGAACATTTCCTACAGCGTACTTTGTCAGAAATGATGAGGGAACAAATAACTGAAACTAAAAACAATATTCTTTTGAGCTGGGATATAGGAAATGAAATGCCCATATATGGTAAGGCCTTACTAAGCTTAATGATACTGTCTGTCAAAACAGCAATTACTAGCAGATGAAAATCAAAATCTAAACCATGCATAATTGAGCTACTGAATATTGTAAAGGAGGTAAAATAATCTGAGATAAGATATATAGAAAAGGGAAGAGCAAATACATAGAAATAAATGGAATTTGTGGGAGCAACCCAAGCATAGTAATGTTCTGGAGGAGTGAAATTTAAGAGAAGGCAGGATTTAAGCAATTTATGTAATGTTAGAGTGAATAATCAGAGGTGTATCAGGTGGGGGGGCAGCTGCCCAGGAAGCAAAGTGTTAGGGGGCACAATCAGCACATGATGATCATTCTTTAGTGCATTACTGGTATTCTAAAATCAGTGCTGCTGTTGCATTTGCAATCAGGAATGAAACACGTCAGCACTCCTTCCTATGCTGTATAAAAGGATTTCAGGGAAGCCAGCCTATGCTCAGTGCCTTATGCGTTCTGTGATTAACTATATGGGTGGCACAGTGGTGCCGTTCTTAGCATTGTCACCTCACAGCAAGAGGTTCTCTGGTTCAATTCTTGACTGGGGTACCTCCTGTGCAGAGTCCTAATGTCCTCTCTGCATTCATGTGGGTTTCCTACAAGTGCTCCAGTTTCCTCCCACATTCCAAGGACATGCGTCTGGAGCATTTCTCCCCAGGGCTTCTACTGAAAATTGGCTCTGTCCCATTTGGACTTTGCCAGTAAACAAATATTAAACAAAATAGCTTAGATATAGGAAAACCTAGGTCCATTCACTGCTTGATTAAGTCTAATGACTGGAGTAAGTGGAAAAGTCCTTCAGGGGATTAGGCTCCCAGTAGAGGTAACTTCTAAAAGGAACAGTTTGTTTTAGGGGTGACATTCTGATATATAAAGAAGCTTATTTGTCAATTGTAGGTGTGGCCACAGTGGTGCAACGGTTAGCATTGCCGCCTCACAGCAAGAGGTTCTCCGGTTCGATTCTTGGCTGGGGTGCCTTCTGTGCGGAGTCTGCATGTCCTCCCTGTGGTCGCGTGGGTTTCCTCCGGGTGCTCCGGTTTCCTCCCACATCCCAAAGACATGCTGTAGGTGGATTGGACACTCAAAATTGGCTCTAGGCATGAGTGTGTGCATGTGTGTGCCTTCTGTGGAAGGTTGGGTGCTGGGCTGGCAACTCGACACCGTAAAACTCCACTGCCAATCATGAGCGGACAGGTGATCCACTGTGGCGACCCCTAACCAGGAAAAGCCGAAAGAAGAAGAAGAAGATTTGTCAACTGCAAGAGTTCCCAGGGAAATGAATTGTACAGGATGGAATACCGGCACAAAATGTAATGTAATGGGAGTAAAAAAGAAAAGAAAACTGTTAGGGAGTATGGCTGCCAGTTGTGAATCAGTCTTTAGTGCACCAATTTATTTATTTATTTATTTGCCATTTGTTAACCAGGTTAGTCTGGCTGGGCGGTTGCCCTTTTTCAGCAGAGACCCGAGGAGAAAAGCTCCAGAAAACAATGTTTACAGTTAGTTATAAAAGTGATTAACAAGTGTATACAAGAAATAAAATACAGATATATACAGAAACATCATCAGAAATCATGAAACAAAATCATAAAATTATAATATACATTGTGATAAACATTTGTAAAAGCTGCCCTTAGTAACCTTAAAATAACACTATGTGAAATCTAGTTATATGGTAGGAGAATGAGGGAAAGAGAGGACTACAGGATAGGTAGGTCCTACTTTTAGCGCAGAGTCAGGTCCTGAAAAAATAGTGGAGAGGCAGGGTAAGAGCAGGAGAGACACAGGTGAGAGTTGTAGGAAGCACTAAAAAGTCATTAATAAACCTAGAAAGGAATTTCTTTATGACAGATAAAGGTGAGAGTTGTAAGATGCACTAAAAAAAGTACATTAAGAAATTTGTAGCATAGGTTACTGAGAATGGAGGTAGAAAGCTTACTAGCAGGGGGGTGTCTAGGATAGAGGAAAATAGAGGTAGTGGTTTGATGGGAGAAGAGGGCTGGGTAGGAAAAAAAGAATGTCAAGTAGGGTCTTTACAGGGGCAGGACCAGGAGTTGTGTAGATAATCTTTAGGACAAGTTTGAAATTGTTTGAATTTTGGAGAGATCTGATTGGGAGAGGGAGCTTGTTCCAAGGTGTAGAGACTACATGATTATAATAACTTTTACCTATGGTTTTATTAGGTTTGGAAACTTGGAGTAGGTGTTGGTCAGAGCTGCGAAGGTCACAGTTAGGGACATAGGGAGACACAGCAGTTGTTAATGAGACATAAGCTAGGGACTGAAGTAAGATGGAGTGCGTCATGTGAAGTTGATGCAAAAGGAGTTGGTTATGGAGCTCTAGCCAGTTTAGTTTTTAAAGTGATAGGCAGTGTTGTGTGTGATAGGGGAGATTTGTGGCAAACTTGGCAATTTTATGATAAGTTCAGGTTTGTTAAAGAGGTTTTTTTGGAGGTTGGTGAAAATAGAGGCAGCATATAGTAGAGTAGAAAGGAGGTAGGCTTGGGCAAGGGAAACTTTGGATTCTTGCGTAAGGATTTTTTTATTTCTGTACAGCAATCCAAGTTTCTGGGGGTCTTTTTGATACAGTTATTGATACGAGTGTTGAATTTTAGTTTGTCATCTATGAGTATGCCAAGAAGTTTAGTGTGGGACTCTGCCAGAATAGTTGTGTTGTTTAGGGATGAGATAGAGAAGGAAGACTTGAGGTGTTAGAGAGGTATGGGAAGGAAAAGAAGTTTAGTTTTGTTGGGGTTAAGAAGGAATTGGATAGTAGTGAGCCATCTTTCAATAGAGTGTAATGTGTCTTGTGTGAGGGTATGTAGGTGGGTTAGATTGTCAGAGGTGGAGATGATCGTGGAGTCATCAGCATATTGTATCAGCTTAAGTTTAATGACATTTCTGAATGCATTTTCAGTCAGGGTTGAAGCTCCACAGTTTAAAATGAAGAGAAGAGCTTTTTTCCTGTAACTTTTTTTTTCTTTTAATTTTTTTCTTTCTTATAGGTTCATAGCTTCATAGGTGTTTATTAGGCTAATGACCACAAGGGCCTTTATAAGCCTAGTCATGCATCCCAAATCTCTGACAAGTTCTGATACGCTTGATAAGTGTAAGCATGAGCCTGGGAGATGAACCATTTACAGGTTACCTGTTTGCATCAGAGACATAGGTGCCAAACCATGGCTGAATTTCCAGTTTCCCATCCAATTGTCCAAGTTGCACTTGAATTGGATTATGGAGGAACTCTGCTTCACGTGGATGGGGAGCCTGTTCCATAGATGGGGTAGTCTCTGGGATGCATACCTATCTCGCCAGCAGGTCCTATTTATATCACAGGCAAGGTTTAAGTCTTTAGAATGGGTAATTCTGGAACTGCTTGTTTTGTGGATATGCAGGAGGTCCATCAGAGTGGTGCCTGACAATGCCCTGTATGCCAGGCATAGATCTCCCCTCAAAAGCCTGTAGGAGACAATACAGGGATAGGGCCTTGAGGTGGTCTGCATAGGGCATATTACTTACGCCCTGTATTCTTTAAGTGAGGAACCTCTGTGGACGTTGCAGTTGTTGGATATGCCTGGTTAGGTACATACTAAAGGGGGCATTGTACTCAATGATAGGTTTGATGAATGATGAATACAATGCAATACTGCTCCTTAATCTGGAAACGAGGATATCAGAACAGAAGCACAAGTCGCTCCGATTGCACAGAAGGTCAAAGAGAACAGATTACAGCGGTTCTGGCACAGAGAAGAAGGCAACATCCAACAAAGAGATGGATGTATTGTGCTAGAGAAGACCTGCAGCGGCAACATCCAACAAAGAGATGCATGTATTGTGTTAGAGAAGACCTGCAGCGGCAACATCCAACAAAGAGATGGATGTATTGTGTTAGAGAAGACCTGCAGCGGCAACATCCAACAAAGAGATGGATGTATTGTGTTAGAGAAGACCTGCAGCGGCAACATCCAACAAAGAGATGGATGTATTGTGCTAGAGAAGACCTGCAGCGGCAACATCCAACAAAGAGATGGATGTATTGTGTTAGAGAAGACCTGCAGCGGCAACATCCAACAAAGAGATGGATGTATTGTGTTAGAGAAGACCTGCAGCGGCAACATCCAACAAAGAGATGGATGTATTGTGTTAGAGAAGACCTGCAGCGCAACATCCAACAAAGAGATGGATGTATTGTGTTAGAGAAGACCTGCAGCGGCAACATCCAACAAAGAGATGGATGTATTGTGTTAGAGAAGACCTGCAGCGGCAACATCCAACAAAGAGATGGATGTATTGTGTTAGAGAAGACCTGCAGCGGCAACATCCAACAAAGAGATGGATGTATTGTGTTAGAGAAGACCTGCAGCGGCAACATCCAACAAAGAGATGGATGTATTGTGTTAGAGAAGACCTGCAGCGGCAACATCCAACAAAGAGATGGATGTATTGTGTTAGAGAAGACCTGCAGCGGCAACATCCAACAAAGAGATGGATGTATTGTGTTAGAGAAGACCTGCAGCGCAACATCCAACAAAGAGATGGATGTATTGTGTTAGAGAAGACCTGCAGCGGCAACATCCAACAAAGAGATGCATGTATTGTGTTAGAGAAGACCTGCAGCAGTCAGGCATGACTGTCAAAGAAGGTAGGAGACTGGCAATGAATCGAGAGAGAGAGAGATGGCAACAGTTGCAGCAACACCCTGATCCCATGTTGAAAATGGAAAAGGGGTGATGATGATGATAGAGTTACACTAATGTCATGCTGAAAGAAGCGCATCAACCAGTGGAGATCTAGAAGATCAAGCAGATTTCCTGCTGCCTAATGCAGACTTACCAAAAATGCAATTTTAAAAAATACTACATTTGTACAAGGCTTGAAGTTTCTAAAGGCTGGTGTTTACAGAACTACATTGACTTTTGTTTACATAAAATGTAGTTAAAATGAATGTACAATATAATAGTTATAGTGATATAATATGCATGTCTTTCTTTTAAATTTTCAGACATCAGTAGAGTAATATGCAGAGCTTTGTAACTGTAAGAACAATTCTGATGACTTCAATGCATTATAAAATTCTTTTTTTCTATGACAAAAAACATACATCATTTCTGTGTAAGATTCAAACCTAGGTTTTGCATCCCCAACACATAATTCCTCCCTTTGTGACTTTTCCAACAAAAGACACAATTTGTTTGTGTCTTTCGGCTTTTCCCGGTTAGGGGTCGCCACAGCAGAACTCCGGTCCGCTAATGATTGGCAGTAGATTTTTACGTGCTGGCTTGCCGGGCCTAATGCACAACCTTCAACGAATGAATGCCCATTCACGCATGTCGACACACAGAAGACGCTCTGAGAATCGAACGGGCAACATCTAACTGTGAGGCGACAACGCTACCGCAGCACCACAAAAGACAATAATTAACAGTAATCCTTATTAAATTATTAATCATTTTATTTGAGCTGATTATTATTTTAGTATACATTCACACAGCTTGTTATTACAGGCCTTCTGTTTAATGTATATTATACTATATGTTTTATTAATAGAGCAAATAGTAGACATACGCTTTTAAGGTCTCATAATATTTTAAGGAGAACCAAAATGGGTGTATTGTTTGCAGTTATCAGGATTCTTTTTTAAGTTAAGGAGTTTGTAGGATTTAATATTATGCAGTTCAGCTTATGATTCTTTTAATACAGTTAGCATGATTACCGGGAATGGATGCCTGCTACTGTTATAATGTGGATGGGAACCACCTCTGCTGGCTAAGATGAAGTCCTGGCCATTGTGTTTCATTTTAAAACCTTATTGCTGCAGGTCACCTCCAGTACCTGTCAATGAGCATCAGGACAGGTAGCCTTCATCCCCCTTTGTGACTCTGAGGATATGTCACTGTCCAATACCTGCCAATATCCATCGGGACAGGTAGCCTTCATCCCCCTTTGTGAGTCTGAGCATGTGTCACTGTCCAATACCTGTCAATGTGCATCAGGACAGGTAGCTTTCATCCCCCTTTGTGACTCTGAGCATGTGTCACTGTCCAATACCTGTCAATGTGCATCGGGACAGGAAGCTTTCATCACCCTTTGTGACTCTGAGCATGTGTCACTGTCCAATACCTGTCAATATACATTAGGACAGGTAGCTTCCATCCCCCTTTGTGACTCTGAGCATGTGTCATTGTCCAATATCTGTCAATATGCATCAGCACAGGTAGCCTTCATCCCCCTTTGTGACTCTGAGCACGTGTCACTATCCAATACCTGTCATTGTGCATCGGGACAGGTAGCTTTCATCCCCCTTTGTGAGTCTGATCTTATGTCACTGTTCAATGCCACAAGACTAAGCTATGAATCAATTCCTGCTAAGGACTGGTGGATACTATAATAACTTCTGATGGAACTGCATTTAGCTTTGATCATTACAACAGCATCATGTTTGGGAGAATTTTAAACATAAAGTGACTTAATATCTTGACCCTCATTTCTCCCATATCACCTGCTTCCAGCTTTGTCACAATAGGATCCCCACACCCCACACTAAGAGTAGCTATTATACCAGATGCTGAATCTACCCTGGCCTCCACAGATAAACCACACACACACACACACACACACACACACACACACACACACACACACACACACACACACACACACACACACACACACACACACACACACACACACACACACACACACACACACACACACACACACACAAAGAGACAGGCAGAGAGAACTGTTGAGAGTATCTAATTCATCTCCCTGTGCTGGATGAAGTAACTCATGTTCCCACTCCCAAATCCATGACGTTAGTCTTGTTGGCTGCCTGTATACACTGACATTTAGGAAGATAAAGAGTCAGTGCTGTGGTCATGAAGGAAGATAGTATCACAAAGTTATGACACAGAAACAGTCCACTGAGCATATGATGACAGCAGAGATATTAAACATCAAACAGTGGCTGGACCTAGGTTTAAGTAAAGTAAAGTAAGTAAGATGCCCTTGGGTCATAATCCACTTGTGGCAATTTTATGGGTAGGCCCCAGTGGGTTCTTGTGGCATATTATGGAAATAGATTGCCAGGTAGTTCTTCTGCACAGATACTATTGCTGCCCAGTTGTCGTCCAATCAGGTTTCAAACCTAGATCTACCTATGTGCTATTGGTCAAGGTGCACCTAAGTTTACCTTCATCTAATGATATGTTGTTGATCATGCACTGCATAAGGAACTGAGTATAGACAGACTGATGGGCATATTGAGACAGATACCACTCTAAAATCATTGATTTAAAAACTCTTTGAGAACTGCCCATTTCCAAAGGAATGAACAGCAGAAATGTCAGTATACTGCAAAGATATCTATATGAAAAGTAAAAAAAAGAAGTTCTTAAAAACAAGAGGTCATGGGGTAAAACTGGAGTGAGAGCTTAACATTAATGTTGTTGTTTGTCTTTTCGGCTTTTCCCGGTTAGGGGTCACCACAGCGGAACTCCAGTGTGCTAATGATTGGCAGTAGATTTTTTATGGTGCCGAGTTGCCAGCCCGACGCCCAACCTTCAGCGAAGGCACGCCCATTCAAGCATGTCTTTTGGAGGCCACTTGACCGGGAGGACATGCAGACTCCACACAGAAGGGACTCCAGCCGTGAATCGAACAGGAGAACCTCTTGCTGTGAGGCAACAATGCTACCACTGTAAGAAAGCACTTTTGCAAAGAGAACATCTTTTAAGAGATGTGTTGGGCCAAAAACTATAATAAAGTTCAGAAGGTACATTGAAAAGGTTTAAGGAAATATAAATGAGTGGAAAACTGAAGGTGGTATGTATAAATATGTGTACACATGAAAAATACCCACGTCATACAGGCTGTGTCTGGCAGTAATTACCTTTGTCTTTGTTTTATTATGGGCACCAACTAAAGCAGACAGGCTGAAGCAGATGTTATTTCTGTGTTGCAAATAAAGAAATGTGTCAGGGTATGTGTACTACAGCTTTTCGGTCTTGTGATCTATTTTCAGTAACAGAATTTAAGAAAGTAACAATGAACTAAATTGTGCTATCTGTTTTTGGTTTTTGTTTTGTTTTGTTTTAATTTTCCAGGTTACCTCTTGGTGCCCCAAAAGTTGTTACACTCCTACCATCACCCCCCCATTGGCTGTTAACCTGCTGCGTGCATCAAACATTGCATAATATGTTTATGCTTGGTACAGGCAAAAGGAGACAGTAACCATTAATAGTTCATTTTAGGCTGTAAGGCTGTCATCTACTTTTCAGACAGCGTCTGCTTTTCCTCCCATAGCTCTGCAATGTGGATGATAACCAGTGGTGTCACATGTTGTACAAGAGCCTATCTTTGATGCTAAATGTTCCCTGCCCACCAGTAATTCGAAGCTCCTGGCTTCCTCCAGGGAGCAGATGATTAACTCTGCATCCTGCACTCACATTTTAAAAGGAAATTGACTAGGCTTAAAATGGTCCACAAAGGCAGCTAGCCTAGTACGTGCCTATAAACCTATAAATCTATTAAATAAACACCAGTGTAGAGAAATTGCCCAGTGTCATTCCTGACTGTAGGCCCTCATTCCATGCAGTAAATTCAATGCAACAAAATTAAAGCTAATACAACAGAAAAAGAACAAATTAAAAAAATGCAAGCTCTCCTTGACTCTTACTAAAATGCACTGTGCTTGCTGGTGAGGAGATATTACAGATTATGTAGCTTTACAGCGTTATCCCTAAAACTGTAAAATGAAGGTATAATAATAAAAGTTCCATTCTGAAAATTAAGTAAAAACTCAGAATGCTATTATCATGAGGTCACTAAAAAATCATATTAAAATATGAGTAGGATAATTTAGTATGCAAAGTTAAAAATAGCCGCACGCAAGGGCTTAATACAGGAATGAAGACAAACTAAACTTACGTAATTCCCAGAATGGAAAAAATGACAACAAAACCATCCCATCTGGATACACACAAAATGCACCAGAACTGGAGTCATTCCCAGAGAGACAGTCTAAACTTGAAATAATGCTGGGAAATGTAAAAACAAGCTGTACAAAGAGAAAACTACTATAATCTTATTGTGCAGGAAAAAAAAAAGATCCCTACAGAACTAAATTTGGATATCTGAAGCAAATGTACTGCAGCGTGTAGTGGCCTTACATTTGTGATTTGCAGCAAGTACATGTATAACAAACAATGACAAACGTGTGTGTGTGTGTGTGTGTGTGTGTGTGTGTGTGTGTGTGTGTGTGTGTGTGTGTGTGTGTGTGTGTGTGTATATAAAACCCATATGTGTATATATATATATATATATATATATATATATATATATATATATAGGTTTACTATTGAAATGTCGAACGGCACTACATTGACTGTACTATAGTCGAACACGGAAGTTCGAAAATAGTAATGTCGACGACAAAAAAACAATCTAGGACTGTGTTTTAACATGGGTCGAGGTAGGGGAGATGTTTGTAGTTCTGAATAATACTGAACACCTACCTCGACCCATGTTAAAACCATGCCTAGATTGTTTTTTTTGACATCGACATTACTATTTTCGAACTTCCGTGTTTGATTATAGTAAAGTCGACTTAGTGCCGTTCGACATTTTAATAGTAAACCATATATATATATATATATATATATATATATATATATATATATATACATACATACAAAGCCCTTACAAAAAAGCTAGAATACAGACAGTATTTTTTCTAATTAGTGTTTGCCATATCCATCCATCCACAACTCCTTTTTCCCATTTTTGCAAATGAGGTTAGGATGTCAGTTCAACAATGACAATCGCCTAGATCCAAGTTTTACATGGCTAACCCTGCCATGGAGTGTTTGCCATATGACTCCGCAAACTATATTAATATACCATAATTACACTTATGTCATAATGCAAAATATTATGAGCAGTATATATTTGCCAGTTTCACTGAAATAATCAAACTGGATCATTTTCAAGGAACAATATGTGATACCAAAGTTCTGCGAAGGCAGCCAGCAAAAGTCAGGACAGTAGCCATGCAACTGCTTCATCCATTTTGGACTCACTAGTAAGTCATAGCTGAAGATTAACCAGGGAAAGAAATGCAAAATAAACAAAACTATCTCTATACTATAAGACAAACAAGTACTGTAGGGTTTGAAACTCTAAGTAAGCACAAGGTTGCCTGGCTTATGCCACCCAAGAAAGTTAATTTCTTGTGCCTCTGTCAAACCGAGCCACAGAAGTGTTCCCCGGGGTGTATTTCCTATTTCCCATACACTCATCAAGATTTTTCTCGGAGTGCTAATGAGGAACTTTGCTTGACATAGATGGGTTGCTTGTTCCAGAGTATAGGAAGTCTCTGGGACAGGAATCTATCCCTCCAGCATGTCCTGTTTATTGTGGTGACAAGGTTTAGGTCCCTTGAGCGTGTAGCTCGGAGGGATTGGGATTTCTTAAGTGTAGCATGTCCAACAGCTCTGGGTTTAACATAGCTTTACATGTTAGGCAGAGATCTCCTCGGAGTAGGCGATATGCTACAGAGCAAAGCTGGAGTTTTTTGAGACGGTCAGTGTGGGGCATCTGTTTGAGGCCAATAATCCTCTTCGTGAAGTACTGCTGTGGCCATTCCAGCTGCTGCAGATGTCTTGTAAGGTACATTCCAAAAGGGGCGTTGTACTCTATAATGGATCTAATGAGAGCTGAGTAGAGGGGAACAATGACCTCTTTTTTCCTGGATGAGAACCCTTTTGTGATGAGGTGTGCCACATAGAAGGATTTCCTGACTACTGTGGCGATGTGATTATCAAAGCAGAGACTACTGTCAACCTGGGTCCCAAGGTCTCTTATCACATATTTGGCATTAAATAGACTGCCATTTATGTGGTAGTTCATGGGTACAGAGTTTTTACCAAAGGGGATGACAATGCACTTTTTGGCATTGAGCTTGAGGCCATGCCTCTGACACCAGGCATCTGTCTCAGTGAGGCCCTTCTGTAGGATGTCCACATCATTTGGGGACTTGACTATGGTTCCTAGTTTGCAGTCATCTGCGAACTTCATTAGCCAGAGGCCTTCTGTGTTAGCCTGTACTTCAGAGAAGCAGATACCAAACAGAAGAGGTCCCAGGACTGAAGCCTGTGGTACTCCATTTGTCACTGGTTTGAAGTCAGATTTGGAGTCTGCAACATTTACAGTGTGGGTTCTGTCAAATAGCCAGTTGGCAACCCATCTTGTGATGTAGGGATTTATACCTAGTTTAGTGAGTTTAGCTATAATTCCAGAATGGGGAAAGTGTCGAAAGCCTTGGCGAGGTCAAGATAGGTTGTGTGAACCACCTTACCCACATCTACGGCTTTGGTGACTGCCTCAAAGAAGTCAATCAGGTTCAGAAGGCATGATCTGTCTTTCACAAACCCGAAATGGGTGGGGTCCAGAGTTTGGAGGTTACCAATGTCTTTGTTTATGAGTTCCATGATGATACGTTCCATGGCCTTGCAGACCAGGCTCATCAGGCTAATAGGGCAATAGCTCCCGGGATCAGTGGTGACTCTCCCTTTGTGGAGTGGGATAACTGTTGCTGTGCGCCATTCAGTAGGCACAAAGCCAGATGTGAGACTATGATTAAATATGGTGCTTAGGTAGGGGGCCAATTCGTTCTGAAGTTCGTGTAAAACGCAGCCTGGGATGTTGTCCGGTCCCATGGATGCTGTGTTTTTGGTTTTAGAGAGTGTAGCTTTTACCTGCATAGATATGATTACAGAGACTCTGCATTCTTCCTGTATAGATATGGGCCCTTTAGGGGGTGAGAGGGGGTAAAGTTAGCACTGAACCTATCTGCCAGGATGTTGGCAATATCAGTTGGTTCTGTAATTTTCGTGCCGTTGTGCTGTGACTCACAGCAGATCTGGGTGTTGCCATTGAGATTCTTGACATAGCTATAGAATGCTTTGTGGGTGCCCTTAGAATCAGTGGTGATTTTGTTTTCGTAACTAGCTTTGGAGTATCTTATAAGGGATCTCAGCTTCTTACTGAGGCTGACCAGGCAGCTCCTCCACTCATGGGATTTTACTCACTTTTGCAACAGTTTCTTCCTTCTGTTGTAGAGTTTGTTTATGGTAGGGGACCACCAGATTGGCTTCCTTTTTTTGGGGGATAGCATCTTGGTTCTGTTTGGGATAGCACGATCCATGCACTTGTGTAAGTGCTTATAGAGTGCATTTGTGTAGGATTCAGCAGTCGTGACTGTATTGTCCATCTGCATGGGTGTCATGAAGTTTGCCACTTCTGTCTTAAGAAGCATGAATTTGGTTTTGGAGAAATTTGTTACCGTGGTTTCCTTAATGGTCAGTGGGGGCGGGATGCGGATATCTAGGGTGATTAGCTTATGGTAGGATCTGACCAATGAGGAGTTGATTTCAGGTGTGGAACACCGGTCACTCATGTTGGTAATGACTAGGTGTAGGATATTGTTGACTCTGATGGGGGTGTGGATAAGTTGATCCACGGCATTGGAATTTATGAATTCCAGAAAGCGTTGAGCGAAGGAGTTGGCACATGAGTAGTTTTCCCAGTTAATGGCGGGGTAGTTGAAATCTCCCATTATTAGGGTGTTTGGTTGAACCCTAATACTTTCCAGTATATCAAGAAAAGAGGAGTGGGAATCCTGGGGCATGGTGGGGGATCTGTAGCAAGCTACAATTTAGATTGCAGTTTTGCCCAGTTAGTTGTACTTGGATAACCTCGGATGCATTATGTTGCGCAACTAGCCTGGAGGTGTGGATATCCTTAATGAATATGGACACACCTCTGCCTTTGGTGTTCTGGTCCAGGTTAGATGGCCAAAAAGTGTGGTATGAGTTATAGCCTGGTAATGCATGCTCTCTAGAGCCTTGAACCAGATATATATATATATATATATATATATATATATATATATATATATATATATATATGTATATATGTATATATATATATATATATATATATATATATATATATATATATATATATGTATATCTATGTGTAATGCGTGTGTGTGTCTGTGTGTGTGTGTGTGTATAGATATATATATATATATATATATATATATATATATATATATATATATATATATATATATATATACACACACATATATATATATATATATATATATATATATATATATATATATACACACACACACACACATATATATATATATATATATATGTGTGTGTGTGTGTGTGTGTGTGTGTGTGTCGAGCAATGTTTTATAAAAGTTGCATGTATGACTAATAACACTTATCAAAATGCTTTATTCATAGAATTTGTTCTGAGTTTGTTTGATGTTCTGTTACAAAATATTTCCATTTTACTATGCTGATAGATTTCTTTTCTGGACCTCTAAAGTCCTATGTATACACTTTATGAGATCTGCAGTCTACCTTGTTGAATTCATTAAAACATGAAATTCTGGCTCTTACTTCGTACCGCCTAGCTTCCTAATATTCGTGTTACATGAACATAAAAGGGCACAGCAGGCTAGTGCAGAGGTTGCCGTCAATGCATTGGTGATTCATGCCTGGGAAGGGGTTGGCTTGAAAGAGAATATTAAATGTCCATACAACTGTTTTCCTTCACCGGGGGAAAGGTGGCATTATATGTTCTAGCGTGTAGTAGAAATATTGGGGTTGACTGCATTAAGCAGTTTGATTTGGAGGGGTGGAACATCCAGTACCGCAGCTATGCCATCTGTATCTTAGCTCTTGTGAGAAAAAAGGTCTACATGAGTGACCTCTCAGCTCACAGAAAGTTTCTTGGCACAGTCTGATCTTTCCACTATCATATCTGTATCAGTTTCAGGTGACTTATAAGGAAAAATCACTAAGGATGGAATACTCATCCATGGGTGAGGGGCTGCTATGATGTATCTGGTGCAGGTAATAGATCAATGTGGCACTCCAATGAACTAAATGGCCTGAGACACAAGGAAAGAAATATAGGAAGTAAATACATACACTATCAAAACCTCAATAGAGGATTCAATGACTTGCCACTTGATCAAAGCACACCAAACTGCCTATAATTAAATGGCTGTCACTCTATGCTGCAGATATCTTTTCATTAACACCCAGAAGATTTTCATAACAGTGTATCTTTATCTAGAGTCTTTAAGATTCCTACCTTCTACTCTGGAATCTTCACCTATGACGAATGAAAAATGCAAACATTACCACTTGCTGAAGATTCTTTACTCCTGTTATGGGTAAATAAGTAGAATAAAGACAACTGGCACTAAGGCTTAGATACTGCACAACTGAAAGTACCTATCTCATGAAAAAGGCTAGAGATAGAGCTCACTGCTTGGCTGCCCAGTTGTCCCCTACTGTTAATTAACCGGAGGGGGTGTGTGTACATGACATCTGCTTAGTAGTACTTTTTCCCATACATGGTTTTGTCCCCCACCCTACTCCCCTTTCACACATTATTAAATACTGTCAGCTTATGATGTTAGCTTCTTGGTCTTCAACTGGGTATGAAGACATAGACCCTCCCTTCTTTATCACTGCTTAGAGACACTTCCTCTACAAGAAAAGTACAGTTGTGTACACTTACCATAAATGTAGATGTTCGAGTGTATTCACTGTTGCAGTCCTCATATTTGGGATATCCCTGCCTGGGTAGCCCTCAGTCAGCCCGAATACCAGAGGCTTAGTATTTCTGCGTCAGTTGCGGTTGCTTCAGGACTGATGTCAGGTCGTCAGTAGTATAAAGTAAGGCAGCCGATGCCATTACATCAGTTTTTCTTGCCCTGTCAGGAGCCCCCAAGTGGGAGCCAGAATATGGTGGAAAAATCCCACCAGTAGAAAGTAAATACCAAAAAAGTTCCTTGTAAGGAGAGAGACAGAGAGAGAGTGAGAAAAAGGGGGATGGAGGGAGGGAAACCAGGACTGGAACAGTGAATACACTCGAACATCTACATTTATGGTAAGTGTACACAACTGTACTATGTTCTTCATGTTTCACTGTTGCAGTCATTACATTTGGGTTGATTCCCAAAGCTGAAGAAAAGGGTGGAGGCAGTCAAGAAGACTGGGGACTGGCTACGATAGCTACAAGGCTGCAGTGGCATAGCCTGCCCTGGATTTGGAGAAGATAGGCAGGTGGTAATGCTTGGTGAAGGTATGAACAGATGTCCATGTTGCAGCCTCCAGGATGTCCCTGGTGGGGACTCTGAGGAAAGCTGCAGAAGTGGAGGTTGGTCTGGTAGAGTGAGTCCTGACCCCCTTAGGGGGAGGTTTCCCATGTTGCTTGTGGCAGAAATGGATGCAGTGTGCTATCCATTTGGAAATGGTTTATTTAGATATGGCTTTGCCCTCTGCCCCTGCAACAAAACTGACTAACAACTGATCAGTCTTTCTAAATGATGTAGTCCTGTCTAGATAGAATCTGAGCTGTCTGTGCACATCTAGAGAGTGCAGTATCCTTTCTCCCTTGTTTTGTGGGTTAGGGAAAAAGGTAGGCAAATGAATGGATTGGTTGAGAGCCACACTGGACACCATGTTTGGCATGAAGGATGGGTTAGTCCTGAGGGAGACCCTGTCAGCATGGAAAATGATGAAGGACTCTACAGCCATTAGTGCTTGTAGCTCGGATACTCTTCTTGCTGAAGTGAGGGACGAAAGCAAGGCTGTCTTTCATGAGAGAAACTTTAACTCTGCTGAAGCTGCTGGTTCAAAGGGGGGGGGGCAGGGTGAGCTTTTCCAACACAAAGTGTAGGTCCCAAGCTGGGGTAGGTGCTCTTCTGGGTGGCCTCAAGTTGCTAGCCCCTCTTAGGAACTGCTTGATGAGAGAGGGTGTGAGAAAATAGGTTGCTCAGTGTTGAAATGAGCAGAGATAGAAGAGGAATGGATTTTAATAGAGAAAAAGGGTAGACCACTGTGTAGTAGGTCAGCTAGGTAATCCAGGATGAGAGGTAGGGAGGGCTGTGCCGTATCGGCTTCCTTAGCCTGGATTCAGGTGCAGAACCTTTTCCATTTGTCAGCATAAGATTTTCTAGTGCTAGGGCGTCTGGCCTTACATATAACATCTAGAACCTGTTTACTGAGACTGGCAGCTTGTACTCTGGTCAGGGAATAAGCCCGGCTGCCAAATTGAGGGTCTGCAATTGGGTATGCATGAATTCACCTTCCCTCTGGGTCAGGAGTGTTGGTATCTGAGGAAGATGCCATGGTGGCAGAGGTGACAGACTGCGCAGCAGTCGGTACCAGTGTGGGTGTGGCCAGTCTGGGGCAATCAGGATTGTCCTCGGTTTTTCCTCCCTTATTTTGAGCAGTACCCTGGTAATGAGAGGTAGTTGGTAAATGCATAGACTGAGAGGTTGACCCACTGGAAGTATAGAGCATCCACTTTCCAGGCCCTGCAGTGGGGCTCCCTGGTGCAGAACTTGCTGAGCTAATGGTTGGAGTGGGAAGCAAAGAGGTCAACCTTCGGGGTGCCCCATTTCTGAGTTATAAGGATGAAGATTCTTTGGTCTAGCTGTCACTCGTGTGGGTCCAGAAGATTTCTGCTTAAGTTGTCTGCCAGAGAGTTTAGAGAGCCTGGCAGGAATTGTGCTAACAGGTATAGTTGCATGGCTGAGGCTGTGTGACAAAGGGTCATGGCGAGAGTGCACGGAGGATAGGAGTGAGTCCCTCCATGCTTGCTGATATACCACATCACAGTGGTGTTGTCTGTTTTGATCAGTAGAGCCCCTGGGGAGAGAAGGGGTCTGAAAGCTGTCAATGTGTGCTGGACGGCTAACATCTCTTTTTGGTTGATGTGCAGATGTATTTGATGTGGGCTCCATTGGCCCTGTATGCACCTGCCATCCAGGTGTGCACCCCAGGCATAGTCTGATGCGTCTGTGGTGAAGGTCTGGGTGGCATGGGGTTGTGAAAAGGGTAGTCCCTTGTTGTGGTAGCATGCTGCTGCCCACCAAAGAAAATATTTCCTTAGACAAGGTATCATTGGTATAAGAATTTCCAGGTCTTGAGAGTGTTGACACCAAAGGCTTTTTAGGTACCATTGTAGTTTCCTCATATGCAGTGTGGCATATGGTATGAGTAGAATGCAAGAAGCCATGAACCCCAGAGCTTGCAGGATTTTCCTTGCGGATAACTGGGGTCTGGTGGCTAGTTGAGAGAAACAGGCTGTCAGGTAAGTTTGCTTTTCTGGTGTAAGGAATGCCATCTGGGATGCTGTGTCCAGGCTTGTTCCCAGAAATATAATTTTTTGGGTGGGTACTAGTTTGTATTTCTTTTCATTGATAGTGTACCCTAGGGAGGTCAGTAGGGACTTTACAAAGGCCAGGTGCTTGAGCAGCTTTTCCTGACTGACTGCCTGAATTAGGCAGTCGTCTAAGTATGGGTAAGTTTGAATATTTCTTTGCCTGCAAAAAGCAATGGCGGGAGCCAGACATTTTGTGAAAACTCTGGGAGCAGTAGATAAGCCAAAGGGAAGCACAGAAAACTGAAAGTGCAGTGATCCTGCCCTGAAATGTAGATATTTCCTGCATGATTCCCTGATTGGGATGTGTGGGTAGGTCTCTTTTAGGTCTAGGGTGGCTAGCCAAGCATCCTTGGTGATCATAGGTAGTAGTTGCTGGAGGGTGAACATTTTGAATTTTGGTCTCACCAGGAAGATGTTTAGAATGGATAGATCTAGGATGGGGCACCAGGTGCCCTCTTCTCTGGGTACCAGGAAGAGCCTGGAGTAGAAACCTTGGCCTATCTGTTCTGCAGAAACGTGCTCTATTGCCCTCATAGAGAGCAGGGAAAAGACTTGCTTTTTTCCCTCTGCCCACTGGTTTGGAGGAAGATCTGGAAACCCTTTTGGGGTTGATAGAGTGTGTAAAGAAAATTTGTATCCCTGGGACACTATGTTGAGGACCCAGCGGTCGTTGGTAATGGTGGCCCAGGATCTTGCGTGGAAGGAGAGTTTTCCTCCCAGGGGCAAGTGCAGGTGGGCAGAGGGAAGGTGTGGAAGTGTAGAGTCATTGTGAGTTCTTACCATGAGGGGGTGGCTTTGCACTCCCTGGTTTAGAAGTGGAGGTACTCCATTGCTTTGATCTCTGCATTCCTTGTGGCTGTTGTCTGTGGGGTCTGCTTCCCTGGCGTCTGGGCTGAACTGGCCTGAAGGGAGCAGGAAAGGACCAGTGCTTGGAAGGGCAATGCCTACTGAACCTGAGTGGCTGGACCTGCAGGAAATCCTTAACTGTCTGCATAGATTTAGCTTTTTCTTCCATCTTTTTTAAGACCTCCTCTATCTTGGTGCCAAATAAGTTGTTTTTTGTGCAAGGGTGCAGCCAATAATTTAGATTTCAGATGGCCTGGCAAGGGCTGTTCCTTAAGTCAAGCATGCCTTCTAAGGACAAAACCAGTGATTGCTGCCCTGCAAGATGCTTCTAGGGCATCAAAACCACAGTGTAAGGTGTGCTTAGTTAGTTACTTGACTTGTTGAATGCATTAATTCCTGTAACTCTTTATTTTCTGCACAAGCAGGAAAAGATGATATATTTTGTTTGTGGAGTTCCATGGTATGCTGCTGGAATTTTAGCATATGGAACTGACAATTTAGTGTTTTAATAGCAAGAGTAGCAGAGGTGTATACTTTTTTACCACATATGTCTAATGCTCTGGAATCCCTATCTGAGGGGGTGGGATTCTTAGCAGAAGTTGCTTTAATTCCTTCAGGCCCTTGGGAGATAACATCAGGGTTAGCAGTTGGATTTTTGAATAGAAATTTGTGAGAGTCAGGGACTCTATAGTACCTGTCAGGTTTCCTGGGAGCAGGAGGGAGGGTGTCAGGAGTCAAACTAGATTCCATGAAAACATCATCCACAACATCCAGGACAGGAGGATGGCCAAGGGTCTGTGCTGTGGAAGATCTAATAATTCCCTGGGTCTCTTTTGAGACTGAGGGTAGTCCTGACATTCCAATTGGAAATGCTCCCTTAAAATATGAAGGGTTTCCCCAAAGAAAAAATCCTCGGGTGGAGAGGCTGAAGGAATGGATTCCTCTGCATCAGAATCCTCATAAGCAGAGAGGGGTTGCATGTCTTCATATTCAGAGGCATCAGAGTCGTCGGACTCCTGTTCAGATAAAACTATTGGGGACAAATCTCTTTCTTTTGGAAGGGGTAGCTTGGCTTCTCCTGATCAGCATTATATGGTCTTCTGCCATTTTAAGCATTTGAGACTGAGACAAGGAAGCAGGTGCCTGAGATGGAGTCATCGGTTTCTTGGGTGTGGTTCGTACCATGGGCCTTAGAAACTCTGTAGTTTTTGAAAGAACAGTAGATGCGAAAGAAGTTGTCAGTTTGTGTCGAGAATCGGTAGTGCGAAGTACTTCCTCGGAAGCTGGTGCCTGCTCAGCGGCTCCAGACCCATCCAAGGTAAAGACAACTGCAGGATCGTTAGTCGATGAGTTTTGCAGCATACCGGACTCCAAAAGGTTCTCGGTAGAGGCCTGCGAATCCACAGAAGCAGGCATCAGGGGCTGCAAAAGCGCCTCACTGAGGACCGGAGAACTGACGACTAGCTTAATGGAAGCATCGTCGGTAGGTTTGGACCTGTGCGGTCTGTCACTGTCTTTATCCTTAAGTTTTTTTGGAAGATATGCTGTCAGATGGCTTACCAAAGCCACATCGGAAATCGAGGACTAAGAGTGAAAATATCTAGCTACAATAAGGGCCCGAAGCCATATAATTCTGGCGTTGAACAAAGCACAAAAACAACAGCGGGGGATGTCTTGGTCTCGGCCTAGGCAAGTGACGCAGTAAGAATGAAAGTCTCAGTGTGGTATTTGCTTTCCACAGGCAAGACAATTGTTAACTTTTTCTGATATTGGTTAGATCAAGAAAAAAGGAACCCAATGGGGTACTTAGCTTTAGAAGACTTCAACTTCAATTCATAAAATGAAAACTCAAGTAGCAGCCTACCGGCACTCATGCAAACTACTTCTGCTTTGGGGTCCTCAGCAAGAAAGACTGATGTAATCGGGTCAGCTGCCTTACTTTATACTACTGACGACCTGACGTCAATCCTGAAGCAACAGCAACTGATGCAGGAATACTAAACCTCTGGTATTCGGGCCAACTGAGGGCTACCCAGGCAGGGATAACCCAAATGTGATGACTGCAACAGTGAAACACAAAGAACATCAGTACTTGTGTAATGATAAAGTGTAGTCCAGCTAAATGAGAGTTTAAAAATAATTTGACACTGATGTCAGATCTACTTTCATAATTTCTGCTTTAGTGATGCATCTTGCACCTTTGTTTGACTGTATCATACATGTATAATGCCAAACAAAGCTTCCTGGAAGTGTGAAAATAATTGGATACTGGTATCATCACCACTTTATAACTCTATATTTGCCTGAAGTGTTGTGTTGCTTTGCTTACCTGCATTATGTTTTGCAATGGCTTTAGCTATATGTACCTATAATATTTGTTTCTCCAACTACTTTTGAAACCTAGTGAGTAAAATCTTACTATCCTTATTATTTAATGGTGAGTGTGGGACCATTCCTCCTGACCATTTAATTTAGGCTAGGTCCTCCTCCAGCTACCCCACATCCTCACTCACCCTGATCCCCACTCTGATGTGCACTCTAGCTGCCATTAACTGCAACCCAGCCCAAGATAAGAACCTGCATAACTTACCTAGGCACCTGCATGATAACTTACCTAGGCACCTGCATAATGACTCACCTAGGCACCTGCATAATAACTTACCTAGGCACCTGCATGAAAACTCACCTAGGCATATATGTAATAACTTGCCTAGGCACCTCCATGATAACTCACCTGGGCATTTGCATGATAACTTACCTAGGCACCTCCATGATAACTTACCTAGGCACTTGCATGATAACTTACCTAGGCACCTGCATAATAACTCACCTAGGCACCTCTATGATAACTCACCTAGGAACCTGCATGAAAACTCACCTAGGCATCTGCATAATAACTTACTTAGGCACCTCCATGATAGTTCACCTAGGCATTTTCATGATAACTTACCTAGGTACCTGCCTGATAATTCACCTAGGCACCTGCATAATAATTCACCTAGGCACCTCCATGATAGCTCACCTAGGTACTTGCATGAAAACTCACTTAGGCATCTGTGTAATAACTTGCCTAGGCACCTGCATAATAGTTTGTTAGGCTACAAATCAAGTATTTTTCTAGCGATCACACTGATTTGCTGAGGGATAGTTTTTCTGTTTTGTTTTTCTTGTTTCATCTCTCCTCCCTCTGCCTTTTTTTTCGCTCCTGCAGCTGGCCTTCATCTTACCCCCAAGTCATACCATCATTCACCAGGACTACCAGACCTGCCTTAGCCTCTCCCAGACTAATCTTGACCTACTTGTTGTTTTGTGCCCTAACTTCCTCTCTCACATACTCACCAATGACCTCCTAGGATGAATGTACAATGGGAGCATGCTGGTGTACCATCCAACTTCCGAGGCAACTCCATCAATATATCTGCTGTCTCTACTCCCATTAGAGTATCCCCCCTGCATATCCTCAGCCCCCCATTGCTGATCTAATGTGAGGTGAGCATGGGTGAGCACCCTCCCTTATACTTCTCAAGCATCCAGATTTTCGCAGAATGTCCAGATTTTTGGCTCATATTTTTGGACAGTTTCTCAAACAATTTGTGGTTTTCTGACAGATCACTGGGATTATCTGAGGACTGAAGTCACTAAATAATGACATACATTTGAGTTTTAGGCTTGAAATCCTTCTGAAAATGTATGTTAGAACAAACCATGTTACTCTAGCAACTTTCTAACTTTTTAAGAGGAATAGTTAAAGTCTATCCCTATTTTTGGGCCTTTGTCCCCCCATTTTGTCAGGGTTTTGTCCAGATTATTTGCACTACGTGTTTGGGAGATATAGGATGGACATGCCCATCCTCCCAAGCCAGAGCCTCAGACACCTGAGGTGCAACGTGAACCAGGGCTACCTTGGCCATATTCAGAACTGTATCCTACACCATGATGATGTTTTTCTCACACCATTTTCATTACCTTGTACCACAGCTTTCTTTTTCCCCTTCATTTTATTCTCATTAAATCACGTCATGTTGGCCTTTGCTAACCTCTCTTTCATTTTAGTTCTTACCCTTCTACACTGCTGTAGACCCGCGGTAGTGGTGCTGCGGTAGCGTTGACACCTCACAGCAAGATGTTGTCGCTTTTGATTCTCAGCTAGAGCATCTTCTGTGTGGAGGCATGCGTGAATGGGCGTGCCTTCGTTGAAGGTTGTGCGTCAGGGCTGGTAAATCTGCATGTAAAAATCCAGTACCTAATATTAGTAGACCGGAGTTCCACTGTGGCGGCCCCTAACTGGGATAAGCCGAAAGACACAACCAACCAACCCTTCTACAATTCTGTACTGTTTGACCTGAACTCTGCTGCACAGCCAAAACTCCATATGCCACTGGTGCTGTAAAGGTTTTCTTCGTCTTCTTCGTCCCTGTATAGACTTCCGACTACGGACACTCATTTGAAAAGCTAACAGCACTTCCACACAAGGTTGCATTCCTTGCACCACCCTGTACTCATCCTCTTCTAAGCATCTTGCTATGTATAGTCTTATTTTTTAAACCTTCTTCTGCTTTATTTCTGATCATTCATTCAATTTTTTAAACAAGCTTCTAGACTTGGACATTTTTTGGCTTCTTGCCTTCTGCTGCTGCATTCTGGGGTTGCTGAGTCTAACACAAGGCCCACATATATAGCACCTCTATCTGCCTGCACCCTACTTCCTGTAAACTCAGCTTTGTGTAACACATGGCCCACATATATAGCACCTCTATCTGCCTGCACCCTACTTCCTGTAAACTCAGTTTTGTCTAACAAATGGCCCACATATATAGTACTTCTATCTGCCTGCACCCTACTTCCTGTAAACTCAGCTTTGTCTAACACATGGCCCACATATATAGCACCTCTATCTGCCTACACCCTACTTACTGTAAACTAAGCTTTGTCTAACACATGGCCCACATATATAGCACCTCGATCTGCCTGCACCCTACTTCCTGTAAACTCAGCTTTGTCTAACACATGGCCACATATATAGCATCTCTATCTGCCTGCACCCTACTTCCTGTAAATTCAGCTTTGTCTAACACAAGGCCCACATATATAGCATCTCTATCTGCCTGCACCGTAATCCCTGTAAACTCAGCTTTGTCTAACACATGGCCCACATACATGGCATGTCTATCTGCTTGCACCCTTCTTCCTGTAAACTCAGCTTTGTCTAACACATGGCCCACATATATAGCATCTCTATCTTCCTGCACCCTACCTCCTGTAAACTCAGCTTTGTCTAACACATGGCCCACATATATAGCACCTCTATCTGCCTGCACACTACTTCCTGTAAACTCAGCTTTGTCCAACACATGGCCCACATATATAGCACCTCTATCTACCTGCACCCTACTTCCTGTAAACTCAGCTTTGTCTAACAAATGGCCCACATATATAGCATCTCTATCTGCCTGCACCCTACTTCCTGTAAACTCAGCTTTGTCTAACACATGGCCCACATATATAGCATCTCTATCTGCCTGCACCCTACTTCCTGTAAACTCAGCTTTGTCTAACACATGGCCCACATATATAGCATCTCTATCTGCCTGCACCCTACTTCCTGTAAACTCAGCTTTGTCTAACACATGGCCCACATATATAGCATCTCTATCTGCCTGCACCCTACTTCCTGTAAACTCAGCTTTGTCTAACACATGGCCCACATATATAGCATCTCTATCTGCCTGCACCCTACTTCCTGTAAACTCAGCTTTGTCTAACACATGGCCCACATATATAGCATCTCTATCTGCCTGCACCCTACTTCCTGTAAACTCAGCTTTGTCTAACACATGG
Source organism: Protopterus annectens (assembly GCF_019279795.1). Classification (NCBI taxonomy): domain Eukaryota; kingdom Metazoa; phylum Chordata; order Ceratodontiformes; family Protopteridae; genus Protopterus; species Protopterus annectens. Next base: position 127,497,424 of record NC_056747.1, on the reverse strand, counting down.
CCCACATATATAGCATCTCTATCTGCCTGCACCCTACTTCCTGTAAACTCAGCTTTGTCTAACACATGGCCCACATATATAGCATCTCTATCTGCCTGCACCCTACTTCCTGTAAACTCAGCTTTGTCTAACACATGGCCCACATATATAGCATCTCTATCTGCCTGCACCCTACTTCCTGTAAACTCAGCTTTGTCTAACACATGGCCCACATATATAGCATCTCTATCTGCCTGCACCCTACTTCCTGTAAACTCAGCTTTGTCTAACACATGGCCCACATATATAGCATCTCTATCTGCCTGCACCCTACTTCCTGTAAACTCAGCTTTGTCTAACACATGGCCCACATATATAGCATCTCTATCTGCCTGCACCCTACTTCCTGTAAACTCAGCTTTGTCTAACACATGGCCCACATATATAGCATCTCTATCTGCCTGCACCCTACTTCCTGTAAACTCAGCTTTGTCTAACACATGGCCCACATATATAGCATCTCTATCTGCCTGCACCCTACTTCCTGTAAACTCAGCTTTGTCTAACACATGGCCCACATATATAGCATCTCTATCTGCCTGCACCCTACTTCCTGTAAACTCAGCTTTGTCTAACACATGGCCCACATATATAGCATCTCTATCTGCCTGCACCCTACTTCCTGTAAACTCAGCTTTGTCTAACACATGGCCCACATATATAGCATCTCTATCTGCCTGCACCCTACTTCCTGTAAACTCAGCTTTGTCTAACACATGGCCCACATATATAGCATCTCTATCTGCCTGCACCCTACTTCCTGTAAACTCAGCTTTGTCTAACACATGGCCCACATATATAGCATCTCTATCTGCCTGCACCCTACTTCCTGTAAACTCAGCTTTGTCTAACACATGGCCCACATATATAGCATCTCTATCTGCCTGCACCCTACTTCCTGTAAACTCAGCTTTGTCTAACACATGGCCCACATATATAGCATCTCTATCTGCCTGCACCCTACTTCCTGTAAACTCAGCTTTGTCTAACACATGGCCCACATATATAGCATCTCTATCTGCCTGCACCCTACTTCCTGTAAACTCAGCTTTGTCTAACACATGGCCCACATATATAGCATCTCTATCTGCCTGCACCCTACTTCCTGTAAACTCAGCTTTGTCTAACACATGGCCCACATATATAGCATCTCTATCTGCCTGCACCCTACTTCCTGTAAACTCAGCTTTGTCTAACACATGGCCCACATATATAGCATCTCTATCTGCCTGCACCCTACTTCCTGTAAACTCAGCTTTGTCTAACACATGGCCCACATATATAGCATCTCTATCTGCCTGCACCCTACTTCCTGTAAACTCAGCTTTGTCTAACACATGGCCCACATATATAGCATCTCTATCTGCCTGCACCCTACTTCCTGTAAACTCAGCTTTGTCTAACACATGGCCCACATATATAGCATCTCTATCTGCCTGCACCCTACTTCCTGTAAACTCAGCTTTGTCTAACACATGGCCCACATATATAGCATCTCTATCTGCCTGCACCCTACTTCCTGTAAACTCAGCTTTGTCTAACACATGGCCCACATATATAGCATCTCTATCTGCCTGCACCCTACTTCCTGTAAACTCAGCTTTGTCTAACACATGGCCCACATATATAGCATCTCTATCTGCCTGCACCCTACTTCCTGTAAACTCAGCTTTGTCTAACACATGGCCCACATATATAGCATCTCTATCTGCCTGCACCCTACTTCCTGTAAACTCAGCTTTGTCTAACACATGGCCCACATATATAGCATCTCTATCTGCCTGCACCCTACTTCCTGTAAACTCAGCTTTGTCTAACACATGGCCCACATATATAGCATCTCTATCTGCCTGCACCCTACTTCCTGTAAACTCAGCTTTGTCTAACACATGGCCCACATATATGGCATCTCTATCTGCCTGCACCCTACTTCCTGTAAACTCAGCTTTGTCTAACACATGGCCCACATATATAGCATCTCTATCTGCCTGCACCCTACTTCCTGTAAACTCAGCTTTGTCTAACACATGGCCCACATATATAGCATCTCTATCTGCCTGCACCCTACTTCCTGTAAACTCAGCTTTGTCTAACACATGGCCCACATATATAGCATCTCTATCTGCCTGCACCCTACTTCCTGTAAACTCAGCTTTGTCTAACACATGGCCCACATATATAGCATCTCTATCTGCCTGCACCCTACTTCCTGTAAACTCAGCTTTGTCTAACACATGGCCCACATATATAGCATCTCTATCTGCCTGCACCCTACTTCCTGTAAACTCAGCTTTGTCTAACACATGGCCCACATATATAGCATCTCTATCTGCCTGCACCCTACTTCCTGTAAACTCAGCTTTGTCTAACACATGGCCCACATATATAGCATCTCTATCTGCCTGCACCCTACTTCCTGTAAACTCAGCTTTGTCTAACACATGGCCCACATATATAGCATCTCTATCTGCCTGCACCCTACTTCCTGTAAACTCAGCTTTGTCTAACACATGGCCCACATATATAGCATCTCTATCTGCCTGCACCCTACTTCCTGTAAACTCAGCTTTGTCTAACACATGGCCCACATATATAGCATCTCTATCTGCCTGCACCCTACTTCCTGTAAACTCAGCTTTGTCTAACACATGGCCCACATATATAGCATCTCTATCTGCCTGCACCCTACTTCCTGTAAACTCAGCTTTGTCTAACACATGGCCCACATATATAGCATCTCTATCTGCCTGCACCCTACTTCCTGTAAACTCAGCTTTGTCTAACACATGGCCCACATATATAGCATCTCTATCTGCCTGCACCCTACTTCCTGTAAACTCAGCTTTGTCTAACACATGGCCCACATATATAGCATCTCTATCTGCCTGCACCCTACTTCCTGTAAACTCAGCTTTGTCTAACACATGGCCCACATATATAGCATCTCTATCTGCCTGCACCCTACTTCCTGTAAACTCAGCTTTGTCTAACACATGGCCCACATATATAGCATCTCTATCTGCCTGCACCCTACTTCCTGTAAACTCAGCTTTGTCTAACACATGGCCCACATATATAGCATCTCTATCTGCCTGCACCCTACTTCCTGTAAACTCAGCTTTGTCTAACACATGGCCCACATATATAGCATCTCTATCTGCCTGCACCCTACTTCCTGTAAACTCAGCTTTGTCTAACACATGGCCCACATATATAGCATCTCTATCTGCCTGCACCCTACTTCCTGTAAACTCAGCTTTGTCTAACACATGGCCCACATATATAGCATCTCTATCTGCCTGCACCCTACTTCCTGTAAACTCAGCTTTGTCTAACACATGGCCCACATATATAGCATCTCTATCTGCCTGCACCCTACTTCCTGTAAACTCAGCTTTGTCTAACACATGGCCCACATATATAGCATCTCTATCTGCCTGCACCCTACTTCCTGTAAACTCAGCTTTGTCTAACACATGGCCCACATATATAGCATCTCTATCTGCCTGCACCCTACTTCCTGTAAACTCAGCTTTGTCTAACACATGGCCCACATATATGGCATCTCTATCTGCCTGCACCCTACTTCCTGTAAACTCAGCTTTGTCTAACACATGGCCCACATATATAGCATCTCTATCTGCCTGCACCCTACTTCCTGTAAACTCAGCTTTGTCTAACACATGGCCCACATATATAGCATCTCTATCTGCCTGCACCCTACTTCCTGTAAACTCAGCTTTGTCTAACACATGGCCCACATATATAGCATCTCTATCTGCCTGCACCCTACTTCCTGTAAACTCAGCTTTGTCTAACACATGGCCCACATATATAGCATCTCTATCTGCCTGCACCCTACTTCCTGTAAACTCAGCTTTGTCTAACACATGGCCCACATATATAGCATCTCTATCTGCCTGCACCCTACTTCCTGTAAACTCAGCTTTGTCTAACACATGGCCCACATATATAGCATCTCTATCTGCCTGCACCCTACTTCCTGTAAACTCAGCTTTGTCTAACACATGGCCCACATATATAGCATCTCTATCTGCCTGCACCCTACTTCCTGTAAACTCAGCTTTGTCTAACACATGGCCCACATATATAGCATCTCTATCTGCCTGCACCCTACTTCCTGTAAACTCAGCTTTGTCTAACACATGGCCCACATATATAGCATCTCTATCTGCCTGCACCCTACTTCCTGTAAACTCAGCTTTGTCTAACACATGGCCCACATATATAGCATCTCTATCTGCCTGCACCCTACTTCCTGTAAACTCAGCTTTGTCTAACACATGGCCCACATATATAGCATCTCTATCTGCCTGCACCCTACTTCCTGTAAACTCAGCTTTGTCTAACACATGGCCCACATATATAGCATCTCTATCTGCCTGCACCCTACTTCCTGTAAACTCAGCTTTGTCTAACACATGGCCCACATATATAGCATCTCTATCTGCCTGCACCCTACTTCCTGTAAACTCAGCTTTGTCTAACACATGGCCCACATATATAGCATCTCTATCTGCCTGCACCCTACTTCCTGTAAACTCAGCTTTGTCTAACACATGGCCCACATATATAGCATCTCTATCTGCCTGCACCCTACTTCCTGTAAACTCAGCTTTGTCTAACACATGGCCCACATATATAGCATCTCTATCTGCCTGCACCCTACTTCCTGTAAACTCAGCTTTGTCTAACACATGGCCCACATATATAGCATCTCTATCTGCCTGCACCCTACTTCCTGTAAACTCAGCTTTGTCTAACACATGGCCCACATATATAGCATCTCTATCTGCCTGCACCCTACTTCCTGTAAACTCAGCTTTGTCTAACACATGGCCCACATATATAGCATCTCTATCTGCCTGCACCCTACTTCCTGTAAACTCAGCTTTGTCTAACACATGGCCCACATATATAGCATCTCTATCTGCCTGCACCCTACTTCCTGTAAACTCAGCTTTGTCTAACACATGGCCCACATATATAGCATCTCTATCTGCCTGCACCCTACTTCCTGTAAACTCAGCTTTGTCTAACACATGGCCCACATATATAGCATCTCTATCTGCCTGCACCCTACTTCCTGTAAACTCAGCTTTGTCTAACACATGGCCCACATATATAGCATCTCTATCTGCCTGCACCCTACTTCCTGTAAACTCAGCTTTGTCTAACACATGGCCCACATATATAGCATCTCTATCTGCCTGCACCCTACTTCCTGTAAACTCAGCTTTGTCTAACACATGGCCCACATATATAGCATCTCTATCTGCCTGCACCCTACTTCCTGTAAACTCAGCTTTGTCTAACACATGGCCCACATATATAGCATCTCTATCTGCCTGCACCCTACTTCCTGTAAACTCAGCTTTGTCTAACACATGGCCCACATATATAGCATCTCTATCTGCCTGCACCCTACTTCCTGTAAACTCAGCTTTGTCTAACACATGGCCCACATATATAGCATCTCTATCTGCCTGCACCCTACTTCCTGTAAACTCAGCTTTGTCTAACACATGGCCCACATATATAGCATCTCTATCTGCCTGCACCCTACTTCCTGTAAACTCAGCTTTGTCTAACACATGGCCCACATATATAGCATCTCTATCTGCCTGCACCCTACTTCCTGTAAACTCAGCTTTGTCTAACACATGGCCCACATATATAGCATCTCTATCTGCCTGCACCCTACTTCCTGTAAACTCAGCTTTGTCTAACACATGGCCCACATATATAGCATCTCTATCTGCCTGCACCCTACTTCCTGTAAACTCAGCTTTGTCTAACACATGGCCCACATATATAGCATCTCTATCTGCCTGCACCCTACTTCCTGTAAACTCAGCTTTGTCTAACACATGGCCCACATATATAGCATCTCTATCTGCCTGCACCCTACTTCCTGTAAACTCAGCTTTGTCTAACACATGGCCCACATATATAGCATCTCTATCTGCCTGCACCCTACTTCCTGTAAACTCAGCTTTGTCTAACACATGGCCCACATATATAGCATCTCTATCTGCCTGCACCCTACTTCCTGTAAACTCAGCTTTGTCTAACACATGGCCCACATATATAGCATCTCTATCTGCCTGCACCCTACTTCCTGTAAACTCAGCTTTGTCTAACACATGGCCCACATATATAGCATCTCTATCTGCCTGCACCCTACTTCCTGTAAACTCAGCTTTGTCTAACACATGGCCCACATATATAGCATCTCTATCTGCCTGCACCCTACTTCCTGTAAACTCAGCTTTGTCTAACACATGGCCCACATATATAGCATCTCTATCTGCCTGCACCCTACTTCCTGTAAACTCAGCTTTGTCTAACACATGGCCCACATATATAGCATCTCTATCTGCCTGCACCCTACTTCCTGTAAACTCAGCTTTGTCTAACACATGGCCCACATATATAGCATCTCTATCTGCCTGCACCCTACTTCCTGTAAACTCAGCTTTGTCTAACACATGGCCCACATATATAGCATCTCTATCTGCCTGCACCCTACTTCCTGTAAACTCAGCTTTGTCTAACACATGGCCCACATATATAGCATCTCTATCTGCCTGCACCCTACTTCCTGTAAACTCAGCTTTGTCTAACACATGGCCCACATATATAGCATCTCTATCTGCCTGCACCCTACTTCCTGTAAACTCAGCTTTGTCTAACACATGGCCCACATATATAGCATCTCTATCTGCCTGCACCCTACTTCCTGTAAACTCAGCTTTGTCTAACACATGGCCCACATATATAGCATCTCTATCTGCCTGCACCCTACTTCCTGTAAACTCAGCTTTGTCTAACACATGGCCCACATATATAGCACCTCTATCTGCCTGCACCTACTTCCTGTAACATCAGCTTTGTCTAACACATCACCCACATATATAGCATCTCTATCTGCCTGCACACTACTTCCTGTAAACCCAGCTTTGTCTAACACGTAGCCCACATATATGGCATCTCTGACTGCACCCTACTTCCTGTAAACTCAGCTTTGTCTAACACATGGCCCACATATATAGCATCTCTATCTGCCTGCACCCTACTTCCTGTAAACTCAGCTTTGTCTAACACATGGCCCACATATATAGCATCTCTATCTGCCTGCACCCTACTTCCTGTAAACTCAGCTTTGTCTAACACATGGCCCACATATATAGCATCTCTATCTGCCTGCACCCTACTTCCTGTAAACTCAGCTTTGTCTAACACATGGCCCACATATATAGCATCTCTATCTGCCTGCACCCTACTTCCTGTAAACTCAGCTTTGTCTAACACATGGCCCACATATATGCATCTCTGCCTGCACCCTACTTCCTGTAAACTCAGCTTTGTCTAACACATGGCCCACATATATAGCATCTCTATCTGCCTGCACCCTACTTCCTGTAAACTCAGCTTTGTCTAACACATGGCCCACATATATAGCATCTCTATCTGCCTGCACCCTACTTCCTGTAAACTCAGCTTTGTCTAACACATGGCCCACATATATAGCATCTCTATCTGCCTGCACCCTACTTCCTGTAAACTCAGCTTTGTCTAACACATGGCCCACATATATAGCATCTCTATCTGCCTGCACCCTACTTCCTGTAAACTCAGCTTTGTCTAACACATGGCCCACATATATAGCATCTCTATCTGCCTGCACCCTACTTCCTGTAAACTCAGCTTTGTCTAACACATGGCCCACATATATAGCACCTCTATCTGCCTGCACCCTACTTCCTGTAAACTCAGCTTTGTCTAACACAAGGCCCACATATATAGCATCTCTATCTGCCTGCACCCTACTTCCTGTAAACTCAGCTTTGTCTAACACATGGCCCACATATATAGCATCTCTATCTGCCTGCACCCTACTTCCTGTAAACTCAGCTTTGTCTAACACATGGCCCACATATATAGCATCTCTATCTGCCTGCACCCTACTTCCTGTAAACTCAGCTTTGTCTAACACATGGCCCACATATATGGCATCTCTATCTGCCTGCACCCTACTTCCTGTAAACTCAGCTTTGTCTAACACATGGCCCACATATATAGCATCTCTATCTGCCTGCACCCTACTTCCTGTAAACTCAGCTTTGTCTAACACATGGCCCACATATATGGCATCTCTGTCTGCCTGCACCCTACTTCCTGTAAACTCAGCTTTGTCTCTAACACATGGCCCACATATATAGCACCTCTATCTGCCTGCACTCTACTTCTTGTAAACTCAGCTTTGTCTAACACATGGTCCACATATATAGCATCTCTATCTGCCTGCACCCTACTTCCTGTAAACTTTACTTTGTCTAACACATGGCCCACATATATAGCATCTCTATCTGCCTGCACCCTACTTCCTGTAAACTCAACTTTGTCTAACACATGGTCCACATATATGGCACCTCTATCTGCCTGCACCCTACTTCATGTAAACTTTGCTTTGTCTAACACGTGGCCCACATATATAGCATCTCTATCTGCCTGCACCCTACTTCCTGTAAACTCAGCTTTGTCTAACACATGACCCACATATATAGCATCTCTATCTGCCTGCACCCTACTTCCTGTAAACTCAGCTTTGTCTAACACATGGCCCACATATATGGCATCTCTATCTGCCTGCACCCTACTTCCTGTAAACTCAGCTTTGTCTAACTCATGGCCCACATATATGACATCTCTATCTGCCTGCACCCTACTTCATGTAAACACTGCTTTGTCTAACACATGGCCCACATATATAGCATCTCTATCTGCCTGCACCCTGCTTCATGTAAACTCAGCTTTGTCTCACAAATGGCCCACATATATAGCATCTCTATCTGCCTGCACCCTACTTCATATAAACTCAGCTTTGTCTAACACATGGCCCACATATATAGCATCTCTATCTGCCTGCACCCTACTTCATGTAAACTCAGCTTTGTCTAGCACATGGCCCACATATATAGCATCTCTATCTGCCTGCACCCAACTTCATGTAAACTCAGCTTTGTCTAACACATGGCCCACATATATAGCATCTCTATCTGCCTGCACCCTACTTCCTGTAAACTTAGCTTTGTCTAACACATGGCCCACATATATAGCATCTCTGTCTGCCTGCATCCTACTTCATGTAAACTCAGCTTTGTCAGTTCATCAGTTCATTCTGTCTATTTCAGGAAGGTTATGTCATTTGCCTAGCTAAACTTTGGTGGCTTCTGCAATAAGTATGTACCTTGTGGACACCTGGCTGAACGTTTACAGCATTTTTTCTCCAGACCTGAAATCTCATTCAAAAAGGGACAGATCTCGTGAAAGCAGAGGAGTGGCACCATTAGATTAATTAAAAAATGCTTACAAACTTGGTTCATAGCCCACTTTTACTCCCTGGATGGCACTGTCCCCTCCATGTGTAATTTATTTTAATATGTTCATTTGTTAACTGGGTATGTGAACTTGTCTGTCTTGGATGTTTTCAGCCATGATGAGGCCAAAAGGGCAAGGGGTAAATGCACTCTACGTTTGATACACTGATAAATAGACTGATTTTTTTATCTGTATTGGGTTAGCATTAGATTGGTCTACAACAGTTGTGCGATAAAGGATGATCCCCTGGGAAGGGAAATATACCCCTTCCCCAGGGGATCATGAAGTCTTGGAGTTAGTATATATAATTAGCATGGGGTGTGGGGGCACATCCCCCCCCCCATATTGGGTACAATATCTGTTGTAAAATAGCATGTTCTGAGGTGTAACCTTGGCACATATGCAAATGGGTGTCAACGTTCATGTTTCAACATTATTGGGTCAACATTAAGCATGTCAACCTAATGTCAATTCAACGAGTGTCACTACTTCTATATATATGAAGAAAGGAAACCACACTACCCACATAAACATTATGTAGGCACTGGGAAATCATGCAAACACCATATAGGAAGTGACTGAAGGCCAGCACTAAAGCCCCAGACCCTTGTCCAGTGACACAGAGATTTATTTGCTCAATTCAGTCTGTGTGGAGCAGCCAGACTTGTTATTTGTGTAGCATATATTCCCACTCCTTCTTCTTTTAAGTCCTTCACTTGCCTGTTAGCTGCTATCACATGTCCTTTTGTCCCGAGCATACAATCCATCCAGTTTAGCTGCTATCACATGTCCTTTTGTCCCGAGCATACAATCCATCCAGTTTCTTTTCAATTGGCATTCTTTTCCACAAGATAAAAATGTCTCTCTTGCCTGTCTTCTAACTGACCTAGACTGGCCTCTGCTCTTGAACATCTTGGATGGCAGTCTTACATTAATGGTCTTTATAGGCACACTCCTTTAAAAAAAATGCTCCGACCCCCTGAAATCCTGCATAATCCATGAAGATAGATGCCCTAGGCTAATGTGGGAAATAAAAGTTTCTCAGGAAAAAAATAATGAAAAAACTTGGAATTTGCTGAATTTTCCAGAATACAATACCACTGAATGTTCTGCAGGATGGTTGAATTACAACTAAAATTGCCTAAGTCACAATCTTCAAAAATAAGGGAAAGAAAACTTTTTGCTTGACAATGCAAGACCATAATGGTCTGAGCTTAAATGCTTACTAGAACACTCCAAATATCCCTCTGTCAAAGTCTAATTTAGTCATAATACCAGGCTTCTCTCTAACTGATGGTACTATTTTGTTTAGGGATTTTTAGGGACTTTGTGTAATCCCCCCCAGTCCTGACTCAACCCTGCCAAAGGATGCCTTTCTCCCTATACCCCATCTGAGCATCATGATATTTTCTTAGTGCTTTTCAAAAAGTCATTTCAGTGCCCTGACAGTTTCCTCAGTTCGAAACTGTCTTACAAAGATTGGTTTCCTTATAACCTACTTTTAGATTTGTCTTCATCCAGAATTCTTTAAAAAATGACTATCTTACATTGTAAGTCCTCCCATATGCATCTTCTTCTTCAACGTCTTGTGTAGAAGAGCTTTTCCTGCCACCTAGGAGTAATCTAATATCACCCCCTTGCCTAAACTTAAAAGCCCATCAGTCTAGAACTAGTGTTCACCCACTGACTAAAATCCTGGAAAGTGTTATTTATGACAAGTTCTTAAATTTGCCCAGGAAGAACTCCATCATGCTCGGCACAGATTTAGACTATACTGTATTACCCAGGTTGCATTACTCATGGCTAAAAATAACACTTTCTTCAGCATAGACAAAGAGATCCTCATTGCTGCTCTGTTTGTAGACCTAGACAGAGCATCTGAAGATGTTATCCATCCATTCCTGCTTGCTTGACTCTTTAAAGCAGGTTTCTCTGATAAGCATCTTAAATGGTTTAATAACTCTCCAGTACGCTCATTCAGATGAATTGCGGCAACTTTGTGAGCCCAAACATTATAATTACTAAAGTTCCCCAATGTCCCAATGTCCTATCCTTGGATTGCCCCATTTTTGTTATTTATTAATAAATTTTCTCTCCACATCCTTAACGTACAGTTATCCTACATATAGAACACCTCCTTCAGCTGGAAAAATGAAAAAGACCCTCAGCTTATAAAAGTTGCCATCCATGCAGACTTTAACAAATAAATCTTTTTCCATATGTTAAACAACTGCCTGACTACTGTTTCTAAAATCAGCTTTGTGCTATTGAAGACTGACCTCAGCACTTAATACCGCAGCCTTTAAGGTATTGCATTCTCTTTTGCACCCTCCTTCAACTATCGTGAGGTTGTATCATACCTCTCAACTGTCCAGATTTTCCCAGAATATCCAGAGTTTTGCTTCATTATTTTGGTCTGTTCCTCATAAAATTTGTGGTTTTCTTTCAAATCACTGAGGATTGAAGTCACAAAATAAATATATACATTTGAATTTCAGACTTCATATCCTTCAGAAAAATGCATGCTAACACAAACTCTATTACTCTAGTAACTTTATAAGAGCAATATTTAAGATATATCCCCATTTTTGGGCCTTTGCCCCCCATTATTTTAAACTTTATCCAGATTTTTTTATGCTAAGAGGTTGAGAGGTATGGGTTGCTTTAAACCCGTAATTTCCCTTCTACCCTTACGTTATCATGGGAGGTTGGCATAATGGTTAAGGTGTTTGCCTTACAGACACAAGGTACAGGGTTTGATTCTCACAGGGTGCAACTGGCTAGGCTTAAAAAAATGGCCCATAAGGGCAGTTAGCCTAGTACTAATCTATGAACCTATGAATCTATGAACCTATCACCATTAGGAAAGTTCTCCCACATCATAAATTAAGTCACAAGATTACTTACCACCATTACCCAGCATTCATTGCTAGTGGAATTCTGATACCAAAACATCAGTACACCTTCCTGTTCGCTACCTTATGCTGCCACCCCAAACAGCACAATGTTCCATTTAGCATTAAACATTTGCAGGCTCATCAGTCCATCAGGTGAAGGACAGCACAACTGCCGCTTACTGAATAACTCCATCTCCTAATACAGAAAAGGTCACTCTTCCTTTTTGCTATTTTGTTCTTTAAATTATTGAACAGTACTGTCCATCACATGCTAAGATATTTGCTATATCCACTTTGCATTTTTCACTGAGGTCTCTACAAACCAGTTCTTGCTCCATTAATGAACCTCCAAATTAACCTAGCCACCACTGAAAGAGCATTTTCAACACTGGTACCATTTGTCTGAAATTCTCTCCTTGTGAGTATCTGGAACCTTAAAAACCTTCCCAATTTTAGGACTGCAGGACTTATGTACCTTACTCAAATACCTGCCTGTAAGTTTGTTTCCTAACAGATGCTAATCATTCTGCTCCAAGGATTTTCATTTGTCCGGTCTTTAGCACCTCCTCTTTTCCTAGTGGGATTTATTAACTGTCCTTCCCTAATGTTTCGTATGGTAGTCTAAACTGTATCTTGTCTCACTCTTGTGTTCCCTTCCTCACTTTCAACAAGGTCTCTCCACCTCTTACACCACTCCCTTACATATAGCGCCTATTTTTTTTCTAAATACCTATTACCAAATAACACCTTTCATTATGACTCCTGTCATATATTGCTGACATTAAAACCTCTATAATCATGCTGTTAATTTCCTATACCAAAATGCGTAAACATAATCTGTTTTCTTTCAATGCTATCTTATTGCATAATATTTAGTTGTACTCTCCCCACCACAATCCCTGCGTACATCTTTTCATGTTGCACTTACATTGTTTTGTAATAACTGTATTTCTAAACTGTTAATTTTCCATGTCAGTTAGTATATGTTCTTTTTATACAAGTATGTTACTAATAAAATTATATAATGCCCACATTCATGATCTTTTTAAAATTAATACGTTATTGTTCCCTACATGATTATGCTGTATGATGTAATCTTGCTTTTAGTTATTATTTTTGCCCTGACCCAAATTATGAAATAGTCTCTGCACCAGTTCATTTATTTTGTTAATGAATGAATGAATGATTGAAGAAGCAAACAGATAAATTTGCCACATCTCGAAGAGTTGCACTCTTCTGGAAGATGTGACAAAAATGGAGGTAATTATAATTAAATGGTGCACCTAGAACTTCTAACATATCCTGGTTGAAACAAGCTTTGCGAATTTTAGATGGACAGCATGAAGGCTTGATAAAAGATTTTTTCCATTTAAGGTATGTAGCAACATGTGACTTGCACACATCTGCTAACGTATTGCACATTGTGATGAGGTGATCCTTAAAAAACTTAAGAGTAAGTTATGTCTTCATTCAGCATTAATATAAATAAATTGGTGTGATCATAGCTCTAATATTCTTGCAGAGTGATCAAGGACTAAAAGTAAACAGTAGTAAACATATATTATCGGGTATCTAGTTTACAACATCGAATTTAGAGCATATCAAATTTCTTATGGTCAGACCATATGACTGACATTCTAAAACATTGAAAAATGAACATGAACAAACAACAAAAACTGTTTTTACAGGGGGCAAGTCCCACCCTGCATCCCCACACTCCCTGCTAATGATATATATATATACCAACTTTGAGACTGCACTACAGTGGGGAGATTGGTCAATTCCCTAATCCCCACTATAATTCAATCTCACTACAAACAGTTTGACATTTCAGAACTTCGTGCTTATGGCCTCGACCCTATGAAATTTGACACCCTGAAATGTTGACCATCTGAAAGGGAGCCCTTATCAGGAATCATCTCATACAACATTACTTACTATAGCTACATATGATAATTAAACAAGAAAGGACTTGTACTTTCTTAAACATCAGCTTGTGATTTGACTCATACAGGTCTATATTACATCAATGAAAAGTAAATACACTGAATACCTTTTCATTGACCCATTTGCAGGAAAAGCAAAACTCAGCGAATGATTGTTACATCAAAATTTTTCCCACGGTAAGTAACCAGTGGGCCATCTTTGGGATTTTGCCCTTTTCCCCACTGTACTGTGATCTCGAAGTTGGTACATTTAGTTGGGGGGTGGGGGGTTATATTTTTCCTCTTTTTATGCAATCGCTACACTGGCCCACTGGTTACTTACCATGGGAAAAATTTAGATGTAAAGATCGTTCTCGGACTTTCACTATCACTGAAAACGGGTCGATGAAGAGGCATTCAATGTATTTACTTTTCACTGATATAATACAGACCCAATTCATATTGCCTATTCATAACTTCAGATATGACTAGATGTAGCTACACAATACTACATGTAAAGTTCCTTACCTGCTTTTTATTTGAGATTTGCAAACAATATTACTGTGGTGAATTCGTTTTTCTGTGTTTTGAAAACAGCATTACTGTTGTCTATGACTTTTATCAATTTAAGTATTATTGAGTTGTGTTATTTGAGTAGCCAAGGAATGCCCCCGTACTACTTATGGAAAGAGGCAGCACCTAAATGCTTTACCCAATGCTTGGGTCCCATCAAATTATCTAGGGTTTGATCCCAGTTATTCTCACTAGGGGTAATGCGTAATTACCAACCATAGGATGGATAAGACCAATCTAAATGTAAAAGGATATGTTAATTCAAGTACAGAAAGGGAAAATGAACAGGCTTAAAATGTCCTACCAGGGCAGCTAGCCTAGTACTTACATATGAACCTATAAACCTGTGAGGTTTTCAGCTCTAAAAATTCATCCGTCCATATAAAAGAAATTCAATCATACAATTTAAAGTAAAATCTTTCCAGTAAAAAAATGACAACCTTCCCTCTTTATCTGAAAAAGCAGAAAATACTGTAATAGTTGACCCCAGTAAAAAGTGAAAAATGCAAATTTACTGTTATAAAATCACTTTAGAAGAGCTTCTAAAATGCTTGCCTAGGAGTAACAATTTGTCTGCATATCTCTGATTTACAAGTTTTTTTTTAAATCTCTCCAGTTAGTAACAATGAGGAGGATTGGCAGAATTCTTATAAGAGATATAAGGTTTTGTACAAAGGCTTAGTACCACAGTTGTTGTTGTGCCTTTTGACTAAGCAGCTTAAAATTACTGACAATGAAGTGAAACGTCTGAGTGCTGTAAGACGAGCATTCGCAAAAAGTTTCTCTGAGATCATTTCCTTCTGAACACGAGTGGCCTTTAGAGTGGACTGACAAGAGATGAAGTTCACTGTTCAAGAGAAACAAATTGCTACAGGAGAGATGTCCTATAATCTACCAGTACAACAGTAGTTAAGACGCTGTCTGATATGTGAAAAATAAAGGCCAACATGCCAGATCTAAATAAATGAATGGGAGACACAAGTATGAATTTTAGCATTAGGGATTAGGGATGCATGAAGAAAAGGAATATAAAATACAAATGACTAAGCAGCTAAACTGATAGGCAAGGTAACCAATTTGTAAGGAAACAGACCAGTCCAGTATATTAAAATATCATAGGAACCTATTATGTGTCTGGCTAGCTGTTCATTGATGACAGCTGATTATACAGCGATCCCCCATTAATATTCCAAAACGTGCACGCTGAATGGCCAGCGTGCACATTGGTCGCCCAGACTTTTTCCATTAGTATAAGTCTTTTTTTACAGCAACGGATAACGCAAGATCTCCGTTGCTGTTTAGACACTGTCTTGCTATGTTAGAGTTAAACATAGCGAGACAGCTTTAAGAAAAGTAACGGAGATTCTCTGTTGCTTTTTTTAAAGCTTTCTCGCTATGTTAAACTCCTTTAACATAGCGAGACACTTTAAAAAAAGCAACAGAGATCTTCCTTTCTCCGTTGCTTTTTTTAAAGCAGTCTAGCTATGTTAAATGGGTTTAACATAGCGAGACAGCTTTAAAAAAAGCAACAGAGATTCTCTGTTGCTTTTTTTAAAGCTGTCTCACTATGTTAAACTCCTTTAACATAGCGAGACACTTTAAAGAAAAGCAACGGAGATCTTGCTTTCTCCGTTGCTTCCACCCACAGCTCTGATGTACTGCATAAGCATACGCATGCGCAGTACATCAGAACTGCCGCAGAATACCAGACAGCTGCGGAAGGACAGCAAGGAGGCATTATACAATGTCATTATTTAAGAAAAGTAAGTATTTTTTTTCTTAAATAATGTCATTGTATAATAGCAATAACCCACTTGTGGGTGTGGGTAATGTTGGATTTACCCAAGGTTGTCTTTGTTTGGCTACTCAGGCTTCGCCCTCGTGACCAAACCACACCAACCGTGGGTAAATCCAGCATTACCCACACCCAGGCGTGTGTTATTGCTATATTATGTCCTAGAGTCAGTTAAAGCTGTATTATGACTCAAGCCTTTCGTTTTGGAATAGCTGAGATGCTTGTAAGTCAGGATGTCATTTTCATGAAGAAGATTTTGCTGAATACAGTTTCCTCAAGTGAAACTGATTGAAATGACATTCCACAAAAGGGAACTCATTTTCCCTTTGATGCCGTGACCTCAGAATTGATTATAACTAGTAAGGGGTATATGAGGTTTCTCCCTTTAGGGGGGGGTGAGTGCTTGATACTATTCTTAACACTTTTTTTACCAAAAAACATTTTGCTAAATATTAAAGGCGATGGAAAGAAAAATAAATGCATAACCCCTTTGTTTATTAAACTGCTAAAATATCAGAGAAAATCTCATATTTTTACAAAATGTAAAGCATAATATTCCATTATCTGGGCAAGGGCACAGAATAAGCCTGTTGTAAGTTTGGCTAGTTGAAATCAAGCAGGAAAAGAAAGACCTCTTACAACACATTTAACATTTTATTAAGATGCAGTACTCTTCCCAAGGCTAAGGAGTTACTGGTACCCTCAGGTCAACTCCATTACTTTTCTCCATGATACTTAAGCTGCTCAGCCTTAACTCCCTTCTCTTCATTTCTTTCTGGGCTCTTCACTAAAAACACCCATTAAAGTCTTTTATCCTTCACCATCTCAATCTCCAACATGCAATCTTCCCAAAACAAGATACACTCAGCCAGCTACTTTTCCTCCATTTTAGCACCAAAATTAGGACAATCCATTCATTCATCAATAAAAAACAACTGTATCATTCAGTAAATTACATCCTGTATTAAGAAATAACCTATTTTAAGAAGCCCACCACTACTGCTTTCATAGTAGCTGTGTTACAGAAACCTCAGACCTCACCAGTCTATTTCTCACTTCCGATAATTTAGTTCTTAAACAAAAATAAACCTTATCTATTCTTGATATGGGTAGCAGAACCATAGGGTGAGGGGAGGTGAAAGCCCTCTCAGTTTCAACAGACTGCCTAATATGCCCTGAAACTGCCACCAGAGTAACGATTACACGATAGCATTCGCATTGGTATCTTTGAGGTAACTGCAGGGTCAAGCTGCCGGAAAAAAAAAGATGATTTGGGCGATAAATTGTCTTTATCTGGCTGCCTGATCTCGCAGTTACCATGGAAAAGACTATGCGAGTGTTTCAGAGGCATAATGGTCAACGTCTTTCAGCAAAAATTCTGGACAAAGCCAAAAGTAACGGGAATGACGGCTCAAAATCAGCGACCATTTTAAAACATCACTCGAAATCAGTGACAATTTTAAAACATCACTCAAAATCAGTGACAATTTTAAAACATCACTCAAAATCAGTGACAATTTTAAAACATCACTCAAAATCAGTGACAATTTTAAAACATCACTCAAAATCAGTGACAATTTTAAAACATCACTCATACATTTAATCTGTTAATAGAACAGGTTTTGCATTTTGCATCGACATGCATTTTCTGAACAGAAGAATGAAAATTTAATATCTGGTATTACTGACGGACTGTAATCCTCTGCATACCTTTCAACTTTTGAGAATTCTGGACAAAAGCCAAAAATAATGGGGGGATAAAGGGCCAAAATCAGGTACAGAGTTTAAATATTGCTCTTATAATCTTAGAAAGCTGCAAGAATAACAGGTTGCGCTTTAGAGTGCATTTTCTGAAGGATATGAAGTCTCAGACTCGGATGTCTCATTATTTAGTGGGCACAGTCCTCAACTCAATGGTTTGCTAGCAAAACACACATTTTATTAAAAACATACCAAAAATATGGAACAAATATGGACCTTTTGTGAAATTCTGGAGAGTTGAGAGGTATGATCCCGAGTGATATACCAGAAAATCAAAGATCTTACAAGGGGCAGGGTAAAAATATAAAACAAAACAACAGGGATGTTCTGCAAAATTCTGGGCAGTTTATCTATTGAATGAAGTTGTTTACCAGGTAAGTGGGCTGCTCTATTCACCCTTTTCAGCCACAACCTGAGATTAACAGAATTAAAGATAATGATTTACACAAGTAAAATGATTCATTACATTCATATACATACTTCATACAGTTAAGAGGCATGTTTAATTTCCATAGGTTGGTGCGGGTCTGTGAGTTTATTGCCTTTCACCCACAGAGTAATAAGACAGGCTTTGGCCTTCTTGTTTAATAGCCTGTTTTAGACAAAATTTCCACAGTGGTATATCTCACTGGAACCAAACTGATTTCAAATGTAGTAATCATTTTGCTGTAATTAATTGTTAATTCATTCTCTTACACCCATTTTATGCTATTCACAATCATTATCCTGACAAGCTATGGGGGTAAGCAATAATAAAACAGTTTAGATTCACAGATTCATAGATAGTCTAAGGCCAACAAATCTTATGACCATTCATGCTTTGCCAGTACCCTCCCTTAGGTAGCACCTCCTTTGTCCAGGAGGCCATACCAGTAAAACCCAGAGTAAATCTGTGGATACCTATCCAGTCATGTTTAAAGTAAGATAGGGAATCACACTGCTTAATGTGCAGGAGACATTTATTCCAAAAGTTTGGGAGGTGCTGCCTTATAAGCATGCCTTTTCCACTGTGCAGTGTTTATCTGTTGGTAAAGAGTTAGGTCCCTGGTTCTATTACTGGTGGAGATATTGGACATGCAGAAAAGCAGGAGGTCCAGGACAACTGGGCCTCAAATTGTGCAGCAAGCAAGACAGATCTCCCTTCCAAAGTGTTTAAGGTACTGAATAAAGGGATAGAGCTTCCAGCATGACTTCATACTTCAGGGACTTTAGGCCTGTGATCTTTTTGGTTAGGAACCTTTAGGGTCTTGCTAATTGTTTGATATGATTAATGAGATACCTCCCAAAAGGGGTACTGTACTCAATAATTGTCCTGATCAATGCTGGGTATAACAGAGAGATTACCTCTTTAGACCATGATGATATTCCTTTGGCAACTAAGTGGGCTAAATAAAAGGATTTCCTGACAACTGCTGTTGCATGATGGTCACAAGAGAGTGAGCTATCAGCCCATGTACGTATGTCCTGACAAACTTTTAATTTTGTAGTTGTGTGTTGGCTGTACAGTATGATGAGGGGGAGGGAGGGGTCTACCAAACATGATGCTACACTTTTTAGCATTTAGTTTGAGCTCATTTTTAATAAAGCAAGGGTTTACGATGGAGAGTTCATTCAGAAAAGTTTGTGACTAAACAACAACATCCAGTTTGCAGTCGTTTCCAAACTTTGTAAACCAAAGGTCTTGGCTGTCTGCTTGGAGATCAGAGAAGTAAATACCAAAAAGGAGATGTTCCATCACTGAGATCTGAGGGACATCACTGGTCACATTCATACTTACTGATAAGGTATCTGCAACTTCACACTGTGTGGGCTCTGTAAGGAAAAACAGGAAAGCTACCATCCAAGGTCTCACGTCGAAGAAAAGAGTTATATCCACAAAACAAAGCAAACGGAGATCTCCACGATATAAAATGAACTGATTTTATTAGAAAACAAGCACTTTCACGTACAACAGGTACGCTTCCTCAGGTTTATAAAAAAGACATAATATGAGTGCTTTATATACCTTAACTGAACAAATTCAATCAATTTCATAAAGCACTTATTCAATCGATCAATTAATTAACCAATTCATGCAGCAAAACTCAACAGGGTGTGGTAGAACTCTATGTTACTGGAGTAAATGTGTGTATGTATAAACCTCTTTTTATACCAGTGTATTTACACAAAATCATCATACATATAAATAAAAATGTATATATATATACAAATGTATATACATATAAACATAATACTTAAATAGAAATATATATCTAATAAAAAATGTATAAATAGAAAACATAAAAGTATATGAAGCATCAGAGCACCCAAAACTACAAGAACATATCAACTCTAAAATGTGTAATAAAATAAAAATATAGATAGCAAATATAACCATGAAGCACAGATATATTTGCATAAAAAAGTATATGCCTATCAATTTGAATGTCATAATCAATTAATTCCAAAACTGTATGTACATAAATAAAATAACTAACTATATTGACTAACTAAAAATCAAATTTAATATATCTATCTACGTGCCGCTAATATAGGTTTTATACTGACCGACTGGTTAAGTCCCGGTTGAATATGGGACTTCAACCTTAAAATCCAATTTAACTCTGCTGTTTCCAGGTAATTCTGTCCATTACCCTCTCTCTTATTTATATTTATAACTTGTAAAACCCTAAATTTAAAACTATGTTTAGGGTGTGTATCTATATGCTTGGCTAAAGCGTTTGTTAGATTCATCTTCCTTATATCATATATATGGTTATATATACGATCTCTCAACCTCCTAGAGGTTAGACCTACATAATATGCATCACATTCTGTGCATGTAGCTAGGTATATCAAATTCTTGGTCTCACAAGTGGCATAAAAATCACTTGTAAACGTGTGATGAAGTTCAGATATAGTAAATTGATAGTCACTAATAATATATTTACACATATTACACCTTTCACAAGGAAAGGTGCCATATCTAGGAGTCGATCTACCCATAGTACTGTTGATTTTTCTATCAGTTCTCTCAGAACATAATAATTTCTTCAGATTCTTACTATTTCTGTACCTGAATGTTGGTTTATCACCTACTATATTGCTAGTATATTGATCTATTAGTAATGCACCCCAGTTCTTCTTAATAATATTAATAATAAACTTGTTGTCATTCGTATATCTGGTGTTAAAAGCTACCTTTTTATTATTAAAACTAGCTTTAGGAATATACTTACTTTTGTTCTCATTTTTGCCATTATTTTTACTACTTCCATTCCCTGGTTGGATATCAGTCGATGGTGCATTATTGATATCAATAGGACTAGGAATTATATCATTCTTATACTGTACATCTTTTTTCATACTTTCTATCAACCAAGTAGGGTAACCCCTATTCTGGAGTAATTCACATAAAATATCCCATTGAATGTCCCTATCAGTATTATTCCTACAAAGCCTAGAAATTCTTATAAACTGATTCCTCACAAGATTGGAGAATATATGACGTGGGTGCATGCTGTTATATTGCAGTAATGCATTCCTCCAGCATGGTTTACGATATAGTTTAGTGGAGATCATACCTTCTGCATCTTTAAAAATAGTGATATCTAAAAAGTCTATTTTAGAGGGGGATGTCTCCATAGAAAATCTAAGAAATTCAGTGGTAGATTCTAAAAAGGTAATTAATTGTTCCAACTGTTCATTGTTACCTTTCCAAATAATAAGTATGTCATCTACAAAACGTCTGTACAACACTATATTTTGCATAAACACACTTCTAAACAGGAACAGTGACTCCCAGTAGTACATAACCAAATTTGCGTATGAATTTGCACAGGGGGTGCCCATTGCAACCCCCCATGTTTGTTTAAACAACTTATCTTGGAACAAGAACAAGTTATTATTTAGTACCACATCAAGTAAAGTACAAATAAGTAACTGTGTATTATTAGACTCAGACCCCGACACCGGCTTAGCTGTTAATAGCTGGAGGGATATGATTCATCACCAGATGGAGGGCCAAAGACTGAATAGAATCCCTAATATGTGTGTGAGATGAGGCAGAGCGCTGGCCTTGTTCAAACCAAGAGAAATCTTGACAATGGATGTGAGATATATGGATAGGATTACCTCAGTGTTGTCACAGTCAAACAGAGGCACAGCAAAATAATGGTATAGTTCCCCCCATACTAAAGGGGGTAAACAAAAAAAACTAAACTATAGGCTTGGCTTGTAAATGCCTCAGGGGCAGATAGCCTAGTATGAACCTATGAACCTATGAACCTATTATCAAACATCCCATCATTGAGTAACAGTTCCCTAACTGCTTCAATTCCATAGTCATTTGGAATCACTGTGAATAAATTTTTGACATCAAGTGTTACAAACGTATAGGAAAAAGTGGCCACATTATTATCCATAAGACCCTGTGGGTCGTTTAATAACTGATAGGTATCTTTTATAACTGTGGATATATTCCTGACCAGAGGTCCCAATTTAGACTCCAAATAGCAGGAGATTCTCTCAGTCACCCATTTTTCCCCTGCTACTATGGGATGTAGAAGGGGAGGAAAGATCCCTTTGTGTATCTTAGGAAGTCCCTTTATGAGTGGAATCAATGGATCTGCCACTAAAAAATATTCGTACAGTTCTTTCGTTATCTGCCTGCACATGAGGAGATCATATAGGGTGTCATGAACCATTCTAATTGTTTTAATAAGTCTATCACTGTCTTTCTGTTCATATTTATCAACATCATTCAACATAGTGAACATTAGCTCAGTGTATAGAGTAGTATCCAATAAGACGATACCGCCACCTTTATCTGCTGGTTTTAAAACTAACTTGGAATCTCTAGACAAGTTTGTCAAAGCATTACGTTCATTAGTATCCAGGTTATAGAACAGGTCACTTTTCTTACATTTAGAATTGAAAAAATATTCATAGTAATCCCTTTCACACAATTTAATGAAGCAGTCTAAGTTAGGGGGAAAATTAGGAACAAATAGACTTTTTGACTTAAAACAATTCTCCTTATTAAAAGCAGAAATATTAGTGTCTTTATAATAAAGCTTCAACGATACAGTTGTTGCAAATAAATGTAGGTCCACCAAAATTTCAGCGAGATTACTGTTCTGTGAAGGAATAAATGAGAGGCCTCTATTCAATAGACTTCTCTCATTATTATTTAAAACATCACTGGAAAGGTTAAACACTAGTTCTGTCAGTTCCTTGGTTTCCTCCTTACCTCCGTTGTTTCGTCTGAAAACTTCCTCTTCCGTCGATCTCAACTGTTCGATCTGGTCTGGAACTGTGGGCGATATTGCACTTGTAGTGGTAAAAAAACACTTGAAGTAGGTCCAGACGCTGTTTTTGGTCTCGCTCCATTTCTACTGTGCATCAAGGGATCCTGTTCTCTTAGACCCTCTTGATTTGGCAGTGGCGTGGCCATCACTTCCACTCGATTACTTCCAGTGTTTGACGTCATATCCGAGTGGGTAGGAACTACAAGTTAATCAGTGGATGTATGATTTAAAAGGGCAGTGTCTATAACTTCATGCTGCTCATTTAAATTATGAGATGGAGCTGCATGATTATTGAGATGATTGTGAGCTTTCGGCCAGACAAAGATCTGGCCTGATAAAAAGTCTCGATAGTCTCTTTGTAGCTTTTTATACTTCAGCTGTTGTAGCCTATCGCTGTAGGCAGTAACTTGCGTATACATGGCATCAATCTTCTTTTCATAGGCTTCACCTTTATAGCGACCAAGTAGATCTCTATGCAGAGTCTTTACTTTGGAAGCTAACATATTTTCAATGGGTGTAAAATAATCAATTAAGAGTCTGATATATTGCTTGCTGAAGTCTGTATTTAATTGTTGCCATTGCTTTAATAATTCAGGGTGACTATCACCATACGTAGGCATGCAGAGAACCCGCATGCCTCGAGGTATTACTTGGAAGTGAAGACATGCTTCCAAGTGTCTTCTCTGCCATAACAGTCTATGCATTTTATACAGATCATTCTCAAGCTCTCTAAGGCTGTTAAAAAAGTCTTTAAAGTCAGTTACAGTACCTACATTGTTAACAACCATAGGAACATGTAGGTCCAAATTCAGTAGAGGATTCTCATGTTGACCAAAAATATCTTTCCACTTATTAACCGGACTCTTCAGACCAGGATTATAATCAAGATCCACTGTAGGTGTATCCATCGTGTGTTGGTAGCAAAGTCCCAAAATAAACACAAATATAAGGAAAAACAGGAAAGCTACCATCCAAGGTCTCACGTTGAAGAAAAGAGTTATATCCACAGAACAAAGCAAACGGAGACCTCCACGATATAAAATGAACTGATTTTATTAGAAAACAAGCGCTTTCACGTACAACAGGTACGCTTCCTCAGGTTTATAAAAAAGACACAATATGAGTGCTTTATATACCTTAACTCAACAAATTCAATCAATTTCATAAAGCACTTATTCAATCGATCAATTAATTAACCAATTCATGCAACAAAACTCATGAATTTGTGGGCTCTGTCTTTCAGCCAGTTTGCTACCCATCTTATCACATTTAGGTAGATTTTTAAAGCAATTAGCTTTTGTATGATGCCAGCAAGGGGAATAGTGCTGAATTCCTTCACCAGGTCAAGATATCCCACATCATATGCACTGCAAGGCCACCATCTACAGCCTCTGTAACCCTTTTGAAGTTTACTAGGCTGACTAGACAGGATCTACCCTTCACAAAGCCAAACTGTTGGGGGTAAATTCAAACAAGAGTCTTGCTATCACACTTTATTGAGGTGAATTATAATATACCCCCATGGTTTTACAGATGAGGATTGTAAGACTGAAAGGACTTTAACTACCCACGTCTGTTGTAAGACCACCCTTACTCAAGGGCATCACCACTGCAGTGTGCCACTCATCATGGACAAAGCCAGTAACTAAACTTAAGTGGCTTGAGAAGTGTGTCTGCAAGGGCATGTTTAACACTATTATGCAATATGTAGTAATAAATAGAGGTACAGTCAAAAGGATTACTATATACCAGGAATCTGACAAAACCAAGCATCTTGCATGTCTTTTCTTATCCAGATGTTACAGTGTTATAAATGTTTTATACAGAGCATTAAACCCTGTTATTAAGATGTGATGATATACTTGAATAGGGCATTCCCTGACAGTACTGAACATTTTGGCTCTGGACTGTGGTGAAATGAAACCCTGGGAAAAGAACTCCATTAGTCCTACCTGCTGTCCAGTGTCTCCCCTGCATGCCCCCATTGTGCCTCTTACTTTCCACCATCTTGGTCTTGCGACACCATTCAGATTACTTTTTTTCTTGGTTTCCCATACTTTGTTGCACTCTTCAGATTTTTCCTACTTTGTTTCAACATACCTTAAATGGTCAAGATTACACCAGAGGAAATAATCCTCTGCACTTTCTTCCTGCATCCCTTCACCACACCCTAAATGGACAAGACTGCAGTGTAATAACTGCGGAGGAAATAATAGAATTAAGCTAGTAGTCTGGAGGATGACTGGACTTCAGTAGTCGTGGGATTCTAGATGATGTGAGATACATTTTAGAGCTTTTTCCCCAGCCTTTGTTACAATTATGGCCTGGACAAAATTCACAACTAACTAAAGAACTTCAGTCTTATTTTTTCTGTAAAGGAAAAAGTAAGTTCTACCCAAGCTTTAATGATCAAAGTTAACAAAAAAATAGTTCCCAATAAACTGAGAGGATGAATACTTGCAAAGATACATGAATTATGTCTTAAAATAATGTCTGTCTCTCTGTTAAAATAAAAAAAGATAGTCACCTTTTGTATATCCCTGGGCATGTTGGTGAAGGGAACAGAGGGGATGAGGAAGTGATGGGTAGGTATGGTGTTAAACAAAGGAATGCAGAAGGTCAGATGGTAGTGGATTTTGCGAAAAGGATGGATATGGCTGTGGTGAATACATATTTTAACAAGAGGGAGGAGCATAGGGTGACATACAAGAGTGGAGGAAGATGCACACAGGTGGATTATATCTTATGTAGAAGGGTCAGTTTGAAGGAGACTGTAAAGTGGTGACCGGAGAAAGTGTAGTTAGGCAGCATAAGATGGTGGTTTGTAGGATGACGTTGGTGATCAAGAAGAGGAGGAGGAGTGTGAGGGCAGCACCAAGGATCAAATGCTGGAAATTGAAAAAGGGTAATTGTGAGGTGGAGTCCAGGGATGAGTTAAGACAGCACTGGGTGGCAGTGAAGAGTTACCAAATAGCTGGGGAACTGCAGCAGAGCTATTAAGGGAGACGGCTAGAAAGGTGCTTGGTATCACATTGGGACAGAGGAAGAACGACAAGGAGACCTGGTGGTGGAATAAGGAAGTACAGGAGAGTATACAGAGAAAGAGGTTGGCAAAGAAGAAGTGGGATTGTCAGAGAGCTGAAGAAAGTAGACAGGAGTATAGGGAGATGAGGTGCATGGCAAAGA
This sequence comes from Protopterus annectens, assembly GCF_019279795.1. NCBI lineage: Eukaryota > Metazoa > Chordata > Ceratodontiformes > Protopteridae > Protopterus > Protopterus annectens. The sequence continues at coordinate 127,470,555 of NC_056747.1, read as the reverse complement.
GAGAGGTGGTGAAGGCTAAGGATAAGGCATATGAAGAGTTGTATGAAAGGTTGGACACTAAGGAGGGAGAAAAGGACCTGTACCAATTGGCTAGACAGAGGGACCGAGCTAGGAAAGATGTGCAGCAGGTAAAGGTGATAAAGGATAATGAGGGAAACATACTCACAAGCGAGGAGAGTGTGTTGAGGAGATGGAAAGAGTACTTTGAGGGGTTGATGAATGAAGAGAATGAGAGGGAGAGAAGGTTGGATGATGTAGGGATAGTGAATCATGAAGTACAATGGATTAGCAAGGAGGAAGTAAGGATAGCTATGAAGAGAATGAAGAATGGAAAGGCTGTTGGCCCAGATGACATACCTGTGGAAGCATGGAGGTGTTTAGGTGAAATGGCAGTGGAGTTTTTAACCAGATTGTTTAATGAAATCTTGGAAAGTGAGAGGATGCCTGAGGAATGGAGAAAGTGTTTTGGTACCGATTTTTAAGAATAAGGGTGATGTGCAGAGCTGTAGTAACTACAGAGGGATTAAATTGATCTGTCACAGCATGAAGTTATGGGATAGAGTAGTGGACGCAAGGTTAAGAAGGGACATGATGATTAGTGATCAGCAGTATGGTTTCATGCCGGGAAAGAGCACTACAGATGCAGTCTTTGCTCTGAGAGTGTTGATGGAGAAGTACAGAGAATGTCAGAAGGAGTTGCATTGTGTTTTTGTAGACTTAGAGAAAGCATATGACAGGGTGCCTAGAGAGGAGTTGTGGTATTGTATGAGGAAGTCAGGAGTGTCAGAAAAGTATGTAAGAGTGGTACATGATATGTACGAGGGTAGTGTGACAGTGGTGAGGTCTGCGGTGGGAGTGACGGATGCATTTAAGGTGGAGGTGGGGTTACATCAAGGATCAGCTCTGAGCCCTTTCTTATTTGCAATGGTGATGGACAGGTTGACAGACGAGATCAGACAGGAGTCCCCATGGACTATGATGTTTGCAGATGACATTGTGATCTGTAGTGAGAGTAGGGAACAGGTGGAGGAGACCCAGGAAAGATGGAGATATGCTCTAGAGAGAAGAGGAATGAAGGTCAGCAGGACTAAGACAGAATATATGTGTGTAAATGAGAGGGAGGACAGAGGAATGGTGAGGATGCAAGGAGTAGAGGTGGCGAAGGTGGATGAGTTTAAATACTTGGGGTCAATAGTTCAGAGTAACGGTGAGTGTGGAAGAGAGGTGAAGAAGAGTACAGGCAGGATGGAGTGGGTGAGAAGAGTGTCTGGAGTGATTTGTGACAGACGTGTACCTGTAAGAGTGAAAGGGAAGGTCTACAAGAGGGTAGTGAGACCAGCTATGTTATATGGGTTGGAGACAGTGGCATTGACAAAAAGGCAGGAGTTTGAGCTGGATGTGGCAGAGTTAAAGATGTTAAGATTTGCACTGGGTGTGACGAGGGTGGACAGGATTAGGAATAAGTATATTAGAGGGTCAGCCCAGGTTGGAAGGTTTGGAGATAAAGCCAGAGAGGCATGATTACGTTGGTTTGGATATGTGCTGAGGAGGAATGCTGAGTATATTGGGAAAAAGATGCTAAGGATGAAGCTACCAGGTAACAGGAAAAGAGGAAGGCCTAAGATAAGGTTTATGGATGTGGTGAGAGAGGACATGCAGGTGGTTGGTGTGACAGAGCAAGATGCAGAGGACAGGAAGAAATGGAAAAGTACAGTTTTGTACCTACCATAAATGTAGATGTTCGAGTGCTAATACAGCTGCAGTCATAACAGATGGGTTCTCCTGCCGTCAGGCGGGTCCTCGGTCGGCCGAATTCCAAAGTCTAGGTCTGGCGTCAGTTGTCGTCGCTTCTTCCCTGACGACAGTGCGACAGGGGTATAAAGGAACCAGCCGACGCCATTTTCTTCAGTTTTTCTTGCCCCAGATGTCAGATGCCCACAGAAGGAAGGCAATACATAAATTTGTGTAATAAAGCAGTGCAATATAATCAAAATACAGTAGTTGCAAGCAAATACACCATAAATGAATACCCCAATCAGGTTGTATGAGGATGTGTTAGCCTATAGGCCTGTCCCAAGAGGGTAAGGAGGGAGGGAAACCTGGACTGCAGCTGTATTAGCACTCGAACATCTACATTTATGGTAGGTACAAAACTGTACTATGTTCATCGTGATACAGCTGCAGTCATAACAGATGGGTAGAATCCCAAAGCTAAGAAAGGGGTGGTAGGCACTAGGTGGAACTAGGAGGAGCCAGGATGCCCTGCAAGACTGCAGTGGCAAAGCCTGCTCTAGTTTTGGAGTATAATGGTAGGTGGTAGTGCTTGGAGAAGGTATGCACAGAACTCCAAGTGGCTGCTTCCAAAATATCTTTGGTAGGAACTCCTCTGAGGAAAGCTGCAGAGGTAGCTGTGGCCCTTGTGGAGTGAGATCTGATGCCTGTAGGTACAGATTTGCCATGAAAAGAATAGCAAAAGCGTATGCAGTGGGCTATCCATTTTGAGATTGTCTGTTTTGAAATTGGCTTTCCTTGAGCTCCTACAGCATAGGACACAAAGAGCTGTTCTGATTTTCTGAAAGGTTTTGTTCTGTCCAGATAATAACGGAGTTGTCTGTGGATGTCCAAGGAATGTAGTAATCTCTCCCTTTGTTTTGAGGATTAGGATAAAAGGTAGGTAAGTGTATGGCCTGATTCAAAGCTACCCTGGATACCACTTTAGGCATAAAGGACGGGTTGGATCGTAAGGAAACTCTGTCCTGATGGAAGATGATAAAAGGCTGCACAGCCATGAGAGCTTGTAGTTCTGAAACTCTACGAGCTGAGGTAATAGCCAGAAGGAAAGCTGTTTTCCAGGACAAATATTGCAAATCTGATGAGGCAGCTGGCTCAAAGGGAGGCAAGGTCAGTTTTTCCAGAATGAAATTGAGATCCCAAGCAGGCATTGGTTGTTTCCTTGGGGGTCTTAGATTCTTAGCCCCTCTGAGGAACTGTCTTAAGAGAGGGTGAGAGAATAAGTGTGGATCAGTGTTGTATTCTGCAGAAATGGCCGAGGCATGGATTTTGATGGAGGAGAAAGAAAGTCCACTGCTTAGCAGCTCAGCTAAATACTGTAGTATTTGAGGTAAATTCAGTTTTCCAGGACCCTGGCCCTTTTTCTCATTCCAGACACAAAATTGTTTCCATTTTGCGGAGTAAGCTTTTCTAGTTGATGGCCTTCTGGCCTCCAAAATGACATCCTGCACCTCCTTGGAGAGTAGGGTCTGTTGTGATGTTAAGGAATCTTCCATGCGGCTAGATTGAGTGTTTTTAGCTGGCTGTGAAGAGTTTTGAAGCTGTGCTGAGTCAGAAGAAGAGGCATTAGAGGCAGGGTCCATGGTGGGGAATGCGTCAGGCTCCTCAGGAGTGGGTACCAGTGTTGTCTTGGCCAGTCCGGAGCAATGAGAATCATCTTTGGTCTGTCTGCTCTGGTTTTCACTAGAACTTTGGGCAGCAGAGGAAGAGGTGGGAAGGCATAAACTGTCATTGATGTCCAACTGAAAGAGAGAGCGTCCACTCTCCAGGCATTTGGATGGAAAATCCTTGAGCAGAATTTTGTCAATTGGTGATTTTTGTGGGAGGCAAAGAGATCTATGTCTGGCTTTCCCCATGCTTGGATTATTTCTGTAAAAACTTTTGGATGCAACTTCCATTCGTGTGGATCTGTCATATTTCTGCTTAGGTTGTCTGCCAGCGTGTTTTCCTTGCCTGGCAAGTACTGTGCTTGTAGTTCAATTTGTGAGTCCATGGCCATGTTCCAAAGTGACATGGCCAGTCTGCATAGGGGGTATGAATGTGTTCCTCCCTGTTTGTTTATGTACCACATAACTGTGGTGTTGTCCGTTCTTATCAATAGCTGACCTGGTTGCAGAAGGTCCTTGAAAGCTATAATAGCATTTATTACTGCTAGCATTTCCTTTTGATTGATGTGAAAGTGCTTTTCTTTTTGGGACCATTTGCCCTGAATGCACCGATCTGTCATGTGCGCCCCCAGGCGGAGGCGTCTGTTGTGATGACTTGATTTGCTTGAGGCTTGCTGAATGGAAGACCTGTGTTTGTTTGGCATGCTTGAGCCCACCACAGAAATTCCTTTTGCAGACATGGAATTAGTGGTATTATTGTTTCCAAACTGTGGCTGTGTTGAGACCATATGTTTTTCAGGTACCATTGAAGTTTCCTCAAATGCAGCTTTGCACATGGGATTAGTAAGATGCAAGATGCCATGAATCCCAGAGCCTGCAGGATTTTCCTTGCAGTCAGCCTGGTGCAATTTGCTAGTGCTCTGAAGTATTGAGTTAGTTGCCCCTGCTTCTCTGGCGTGAGGTAGGCCATCTGGGTGTTTGTGTCCAAGTTGGCACCCAGGAAAATTATCTTCCGGGAGGGTATTAGCCTTGATTTCTTTTTGTTGACTGTGTATCCCAGAGAGTTCAACAACATTATTACATAAGCCAGATGTTTCAGAAGAATGTGCTTGCTGTCCGCTTGGATCAGGCAGTCGTCCAAATAGGGGTATATTTGTATCCCTTGAAGTCTGCAGTAGGCAATTACTGAAGCCAGGCATTTCATGAATACTCTGGGCGCAGTAGATAAGCCAAAGGGCAATGCAGAGAATTGATAATGGGTTGAACCTGCAAGAAATCTGAGGTATCTTCTGCAATTTTGTCTGATTGGGACATGCAGGTATGCCTCCTTGAGGTCCAATGTTACCAGCCAAGACTCCTTGCCCAGCATGGGAAGAAGTTGCTGTAGAGTGAGCATCTTGAATTTTGGTATGAGTAGAAATGTGTTTAGGATGGATAGGTCCAAAATAGGTCTCCAATCTTTTCCCTTCCTTGGTACCAGGAATAGCCTGGAATAAAAACCTTGACCTTGTTCGTGCGTAGGTACCTCTTGAATAGCTTTCATGTCTATGAAATCTGTAATTTGCCTTTGTGCCTCTGCCCTTTGATTGTGTGGCAGGTTTGGCATGCCTCTCATTTTTGGAAAGGTGTGAAAATGGAATCTGTAGCCTCTGTTTATAATGTCCAGGATCCATTTGCCTTTTGTGACAATATGCCAATTTTTTGAAAATAATGCCAGCTTTCCTCCTAAGGGGGCTGCCATTTGAGTCTTGCTTGGCATGCAAAGGGGAACGTCATTGGGCTTGCTTTCTGAATGATTGCGAGTTATCCTCACCACCTCTTTGAGTAGGAGCTTGCTATTGTCTGCCTCTAAACGATCCTTGGGATTGTCCTCTGCCCCTCGGGCGCCTGTATCTGCCTCTTTGGGGTCTGTCCGTGGCTGGAAAGGACCAATTTTTGGAAGGCCAATTTCTACTGAAATGTGGGGGTTGTACCTGTAGAAAATCTTTCACAATTTGCATTGATTTAGCCTTTTCCTCCATTTTCCTTAATACCTCCACAGCATTAGCACCAAATAATACATCCTTTTGAAGAGGGGAATCTAGTAATTTAGCTTTGACATGATCAGGCAAGGTTTGTTCCTTGAGCCAGGCATGTCTACGTATGACTGATCCTGTAACAGCAGCTCTACATGAGGCCTCTAGAGCATCAAAACCACATTGTAAGGTATGCTTACCCACTTGTTCTGCACTATGCATCAAATCCTGCAACTCCTTCAAGTCTGGTTGTTCAGGTTGTGACCTTTTACTTTTCAATTGTGATAACAAAAACTGTTGGTATTTTAGCATATGGAACTGACAGTTTAAGGCCCTCATGGTTAAGGTGGCCGAGGTATATACCTTTTTTCCCCACCTTTCTAAGGATCTGGAATCTCTCCCGGAAGGTACTAGATTTTTAGCAGTGGAGGCCTTAATTCCCTTGGGGCCCTGTGAGATGGTTTCTGGGTCAGCAGCATGGCTTTTGTATAGAAATTGGTGTGAGTCAGGAACCCTGTAGTACCTGTCAGGCTTAACTGGGGCTGGAGGCAGGGAGTCTGGGTTAAGGCAGGCCTCCGAGTAAACATCATCTAGGATGTCCAAGACAGGAGGTATAGCCAGAGGCCTGTGCTGAGGTAGTAAGAGAAATTACCTAAGCCTTTTCTTGGAATCTGAATAATCTTGGCCTTCCCAGTGGAAGTGTTCCCTTAAGGTATGCAAAGTTTCCCCAAATGAGTAATCCTCTGGGGGGGATACAGAAGGAATGGACTTCTCCACATCAGAGTCTTCAAAAAGGGAGTAAGAATGTTCCTGATCATCAGAGTGCTCTGAAATACTGGAGCCCTGATCAGAGGAGGGGGATTCTTCCTCCACTCTGGGCCTTTTGTCCGGTGGGGGTTGAGAACCCCTGATAAGAGTAATTAAATCCTCAGCCATTTTAAGCATCTATTTTTTAGGCATGGGGCCTGGAGATTGGCCCTGTGTAGCTTGTCTCTTAGAGTGCATGGCTGCTTTAGACTTAGTGAAAGCCTTGATGGAGAAAGAAGAGGAAGGTCTGAAGACACCTTGAGTGGAGGTAGACCTGTCCAGATTTTGAGGTTCAACGCCAAGAGTGGCTTCGGTATCTGTAGTCGGGGTTTGGGCCGAGGAGCCTGCGACCTCGTGCACAGGAGACACCACCAAAGAAGTGTCATCAGTAGTCAGGGGCTGCGTAGGCACCTCGCTGAGAACCGGACCACGTGTAGCCGGCTTTGGCGTGGTGTCGGTAGAGGCTGCGGACCTCATATGTCGGTCCTTATCTTTGTGTTTTTTAGACAAAACTGGAGTCGGAGTATCCGACGACATAATATAGTTAAATGTTTTTCCAAAATAATGCTGGGTGAACGCCGCCCGATGCTTAATGGTGCGTTTGTTGAATGTAGCACAAAAGTGACAGACCGAGACGTCGTGGTCTGGGCCTAAACAAGGTATACAGAGGGAATGGAAATCCTTATGCGGTATTTGCTTCCCACATGAAATACAATTATTAACTTTGTCTGACATCGGTCTGAGGCAAGAAAAGGTTCGCCAACGGGGTACTTAGCTTTCAAGAAGACTTCGGTTTCAAAATTTTCGTAATTTCAGAAGCTGGCCGACCGGCACTTGCAAACTGCTTCTGCTTTGGGCACCGTGCGGCAAGAAAGACTGAAGAAAATGGCGTTGGCTGGTTCCTTTATACCCCTGTCGCACTGACGTCAGGGAAGAAGCGACGACAACTGACGCCGGACCTAGACTTTGGAATTCGGCCGACCGAGGACCCGCCTGATGGCAGGAGAACCCATCTGTTATGACTGCAGCTGTATGCACGATGAACATCATGTGATCTGCTGTGGCGACCCCTAACGGGAACAGCCAAAAGAAGATGATGATTACAGAGGGATGAAAGTGAACGAATTAATAAATGGCCTTAGTCAGATGTTTCAACTGGTGTCACACATCATACAGCTTGCCTATTCATCCCACCCCTAAAATACAGCTACCATCATACGTGTATCCATCTGATAACCAGAATATAGTAACGTATTTTAACTTGTCGGTCACAAATGTATAGTCACTATATGCATTCTTACCCTTTCCTCCCAAAGTAAGCCATCTATATATACTTTTTTTATGTGATTCTGAGAAAAGAGAAGAAAAAATATCACAGTTATGTATTCCAGCCTGTTGCTCCTAGACAGTAATCTACCCCTACAGAAGTTATAGTGATGTTGTGTATGTACGTGTGAGGTATGATTGTGTGGTGTGTGAAAAGTTAAAGAAATAATAACTACACTGTCACAGCCACACAAACACCACAGGGAAATTCTGTACATAATACCTTTGTGGTATAAATGTGAGGAAAATTATAGAAATAATGGTCACACTTTACCCAGTCCCAAAGAAGTTGTACTGACTTCTGTACACACCTCTGTGGTTTGACTGCAAGGAGAATTTAAGAAATAATAATTTCACTGTTCCCAGCCTCCACCTTCCTCACACTTGCAAGCTATAGCAACCTTCTGTGCACACTTCCGAGCAGGGCCAATTGTAGAACAGATTGGTCTAGGGCAGAAGCCCTCAGTAAGCCTGTGTCAAACTCTACTTCTAAAACCTGAGATGTTGTTGCTGCCAGGATCTAGTTCTGTGATGCATTTAATGTCCTATTTCTAAAGATAATGACTTGTAGTTTATGGATGACTATAATTATGCTCAGAATTTGGAGAAAAGGCATGCTTGTTAAGCACCTATCTGACAACAGAAAGGTGCTTAACAAACTTTTATTAAGCACCTTTTGCTACTGTTAAGCTCTAGACACACACTAGAGCACTAACAGTAATCAGCGGGGAACACAAAATAGCAGTGAGAAGCTGTTAAACACTTCATTTGGCTTTTTTCTAAATTTTGACTGAAGTGTTTAACAGTATAAATGCAGTGTTTTAACAACTCCCCACCACTCTTCTGGGGTGGCTTCTCAATGTGTGGCAGGGAGAAGTGTGTTACAGCACTACTGCACTTTTTTCTCTAACTTTTGAATATATGGCTCCTGGATCACATAATATACAGGCACAACAACAGCTTCATTTGTACATTTCTATGAAAGTTCTGTGCAGAAATTCCAAAAGTAGCACATATTTGCATTATATACATATACATATGTGTATGGTTTTCTTATAGTAGTAGAAAGTGTCCTTTAAGATCACAAAATGTCCCTTTTGTCTTCTGCCCCCCCCCCCCCCCCAGCTTTCAGCAGCTTCTGGCACACCTGATTCTAGAACCTTTAAATCTTTTCTCAATACAATGGCAGTTACCTTCCCTCCTCCCTTTTCTATCTCTATCTTTACACTCTCTCCTCCTCTTACGTTTTATAGTTACGATACTTCACATTGCACCTGTCTTAACCTTTCACACATAACGCTTTTATCTACCACACACACACACACACACACACACACACACAGGCATCTTGAAATAGTCAACCTTGTAAATATTTGTATATAGTTAATTCCACATTTGTTTGTTTGTGTCTTTCGGCTTTTCCCGGTTAGGGGTCGCCACAGCGGAACTCCGGTCCGCTAATGATTGGCAGTAGATTTTTACATACTGGCTTGCCGGACCTAACACACAACCTTTAATGAAGGAACGCCCATTCACGCATGTCGCCACACAGAAGATGCTCTAACTGAGAATCAAACGGGCAACGTCTAACTGTGAGGCGACAATGCTACCGCAGCACCACCACCGCAATCTATAATTCCACATGATAATTATAATTTACCAATTGTCTAGTATCACTTGGCAACTGATCTTGTGTGTTTCTTACCTGATGTAAACTAAAATCTGTTTTCTTATGAGATTTTCATTTGCACTTTTTTTGGTCCATTTCAATTTTTCTACCACAGTTAAGCAAAATAAAAAAAAATGTTTGCATTGTTACTGGCACTTTGTCCAAAACATAGAAATGAATCAGTGGAACTAGTGGTTTATGGTCAATCAGGAGCTGGAATCACTTCCGCTGTAACAGTTATCTAAAGAAGTTTTTACATGGACATATACACTAACAGGGCACTCTTTTTCTATCTATGAATATGCCTGCTCAGCACAAGCTAACATTCTGGAGCAATAAACAACTGGTCATAAAACTTATCCATCCATCTGGAGTCACCTTGGCCAGTTACTTGCATCAACACTTATGACTATTGGTGTCATAATATCATAGTAGGAAAGCACTGGAGGAGACATCAACATTTGTTTATCTTTGATGAAAGCTTGGACTTCAGCATCCCTTCATGACTAAGATACATCTTTCTTTACCGTATCTGTCAGTGGATATTTGACTGTGCACAGATTTAGTATAATCTTGTCCAAAAAATTCACCATTCCTATGGCCTGGCATAGCTTAGTTACAAAGGTCGGACTGTTTGCTTGAATCTGGTTAGATTCTATTGGCATTTATGCTGTAACTGAAATAGGGAATCTCAGACTCTAGAAAACATCCTTTGTCACTTTCAGCTTCTGACCTGCGTTTTCAGTGGTTTGGAGCACTGCTGCAATTGTATGAATGTAAGCCTGTTTATCAGGATCAAACACTAGCATATCATCCAAGATATCAATAGCGCTCTCATTCTCTTTCACCAGATGACTCACACTGACTTTGAAATATTTCTGGTGCTGATGTCATACCAAATCATAGTGTTTTGAAACAAAACTTTCTATTTGGAGTACTACAGGCTATTAGCCTTTAACTCTCTCTCTCTCTCTCTAAATATATATATGTCTGTCTCTAGGGGTATCTGCCAAAACCTACTCGAAGCATCTAATGTGGAAAAACCCCTGGTATCAAACTACTTAGATGCAATATCCTCTAGGGTAGGTAGATTGCATCTCTCTTAACTGCAGCATTTACCTTTTTAAAATCAGCACATATTCTTACATCATTTGTGATGACTGAGACTATGGATGCACCATTCATTTGGTTTGGTTATACGTTCAAACACACTGATGCTTGAATATGCTTGAGCTCTGCCTGTGCTTTACTGAGCAATGGAAATGGTACACTTCTGGGTCTGGTTGCAGCATATGGGACAGTGTCTGGCTTTAGATTTATCTCTACTGCCTCAGCTTTACCAAACACATCCACATTAATTCAGTTTATCCTTGCAGTCACCCCAGCTCACACGTTACTCATACTTTGATCCCTTCCACTCAGACATGGCTAGGAATCTACAAATGCACATAAGTGTATCTGCAGGACTACATATTTTCATTTCTGCTTCAAGCAACTGTGAGGACTTTGAGGTGCTTCTACAATTTGCATGTAATACTATAGCAACATCATTCCCTGCATCAGTTTTAATACTTACTGGGGTTTCATGAATCGAGAGATTGACTTGTCAGTCTTCTCCACTGTTTTGTGTAACAGCCACTGAACCAAAGAAAATGCATTCTGAATGTTTTCTCTATTTTATTCTTAGTAGCTGATTCTTTTACTAGCTTAGTTTGACAAAAGACAGCAAAGTACCCCCATCTTGTTCCATTTCTAGTAGCACCTTCACCCCCATGTACCCACACTGCTCTGAAACCAGATAAACAGTTACATCCCGTGAACTTGCCAATCTTGCATTCACTCTGCTTCTCATGAACATGCGTACTTTGATCAGTATTGTTACTTCTTTAACTTCTTACTGACTTTGCCATTTTCTGTGCATTTTCTCTCACACATTTGATATATTTATATTAGCGTTTTTCCTCTTTATCAGTTTAGCTCCTCCCTTTTCCAAACTTAGATTTGTAACTTTTGAAATACCTAAGTATCAGCCAACTAAATCGCAGTTCTATCTCTAATTTGTTCATCCTTTGGTCACCCACACATTTCAGACAGTTCATGCAAGCATCTGACAAAAGCTTCAGTAGAATATTCTTCAGCTTCAACATGTCTGTGAAAGCATGCCCCTTCATGAATAATATTTCTTTTTGGCAAAAAAAGATCCATTGGCATATACTACAGCAAGTTTGAAACATCGCTTATTACTGACTCATGTAACACTCTTGCCCCCAGAAAATGAAAACAAACTAAAAATGGTTCCCAATTCTTTCCCCATACATAAAGTATTTACCTGGATTTATTCACTTTCTTCATCCAGCTTGGTTACAATTCAAACACCCACAAATCTCTGCCTCCACGATGGCCATGCAAATGGCTTTGTGAAGTTGAACAGTTCTGGTGGGCTAATTGGACATTTTGGTAAATGTGTTTATTTCAAGCAATAAAGCTGATAACTCAGGAATCAACATTATTTGGAGGTAAAACAGCACTTTTTTCAGTAAAAATGGTCTCTGTGGCATCTGCTTGTCTGTTTAATGTAGTTATTTGATGTGAATGGCATTTTCATTCATTTTACATGAAAAAAGATCCCGTTTCAGACACTATACAATTCTGCACACCTATAGATAGTCAGTCATCCTGTTCTGTGCTGCTAATAATGGCACAAGATAACTGTATTCAAACGTAAACTGCAACTTTAATAACTTTCAAAATGGCAGCATAGCAAGAAGCAACTAGCACCTTTGACTCAAAGTATTATGGGTACTTAAATTTCTTAAATACACTAATCCACATTACAGATGTAGATATATACATACCTACATACATATCTCTCTCGCTATGTGTGTGTGTATATATATATATATATATATATATATATATATATATATATATATATATATATAAATGTGTGTGTGTGTGTGTGCATATAGACATTCAAAGCTATACACTCTTTTATCATCACAGAGCATAATTGTTACTAACGTAAATCGATATGGAATATTTGTCATTAGCATATCCCAAAGGAAATTGTTACTTATTTCGAGTTTAGATCTAGTGATAGTAGTAACCATATGAGTTTTATTTATTTATTTTATTTTATTTATTGTAGTTGGTTTACCAGGATAGTCCATTGGGCCATAATTAACCCGTTTTCAATGGAGTCCTGGGGAGAAAAGCTCCAAAAAATATATTTTTGTAATTTTGAACATACATTCTTAGATACAAACAAAGTTTAACAATAGGTACAACAGTTAAAGATAAAGCAATATCAAGTAGTACAGCAAGTGTGCATTTAAAATACATTGCAGGAAAATGAATTGACTATTTAACATGAGCTTATCCATCTATGCAGAGTAGATTAAGAGAACAGGTTACTAGAAGGAAGAGGAGGTACAATGACCTGAAGTGGGGGAAGAGGAGGGATATGGAGTCAATTATTTATATGGACTTGACTGGTTGATTAAAGATGTGAGCAGAGCCTGGAGTAAGTGAAGAGTAGGTTATGTAGGGTGGGAGCAGGAGCATTCCCAATGTGATGTCAGGTGTGTATGAAGGGATTTTTTGAAAGCAGTGTGATTAGTGGTGGTGCGGATGAGTGGGGGAAGGGAGTTCCAGAGGCAGCTAGGTTGAAGGATAGAAGGTTTTGCCTGGAGGATGTGTAGGTTTATGTACTGTGAGTAGGTTTTGATTGTTTGATCTTAATACTCTATTGGGTAGGTGCATATTAAAAGCAGAAGATAGGGAAGGACAGAGGGAGGGATTAAGGATAAGCTTGTGGGCTAGAGTTAGTTGTGTGTAAGTAAGTTGATTAGGAAGCTCTAGCCATTTTAGTTTCTGGAGGAAACACAGTGGTGGGTAGAAGACTTATGGCTAGTGGCTTAATTTTGCAATTTTATTGTAGCAAGAGGAAAGTTGTTTTTGAGAGAGGATTTAATGTTAGTTAGGAGTGGGGCGCCATAGAGAAGGGAGGGGATAAGGAAGGATGTAGCAAGAGTTGTTTTAGTGGCAGAGGTGAGGTATGCATTTTGTCTGTAAAGCATACCAAGTTTTTGATGGGTCTTTTTGATGTTTTTTTGTAGGTGAGAGGTAAATTTAAGTTGGTTGTCAATTTGTACCCCTAGTAGTTTGGTGTCTGACACCAATTCTAGGGGTGAGTTATTTTGGCTAATGATTGAAAATGTATTCATATTGAGAGAAGTAGCTTTAGAGGGAGTAAAGATCATAAGTTTGGTCTTGGAGGCATTAAGAGCAAGATGGTTTTTTAACATCCATTGCTCTGTTGTGGAGAAAGCATCCTGAGTTAGTTTTTGAAGTGTAGTGATGGAGGTGGCTGAGCAGATGATTGTTGAATCATCTGCATATTGGATGATGTTTGAGAAAGGGAGTGATTTGTGAAAGTCATTTATAAATATGTTGAAGAGAACAGGACCGAGAATGGAGCCTTGTGGAACACCTGTGGGGGTGCTAAGAAATGTGTTAGTTAAGGACGTTATTAAACTTCTAGTATTAAAAATAGAGATGTTAGGACAGAGTTAGGTTATTTAGGGCCAGAAGTCAAGCTGGTGGAAGTTTAGTGAACCCAGGAAGTTTGCACTGAAATCACCTATGATGAAGAGGTTGGAGTTAAAGACAACATTAATGATTTTTATTAATGGCACTACAAAAAGAAAGAAAAAAGTGGACTGGGTGGTTTTGGAATGTTAGTTATATTAATAGTTACCTTAGTATGGTTTACAAGGAATAGCTGGAATGATAACCAGTTAGGTCCATTTTCATTTTAGGTGCACTGTAATGTGTATTTGTAACCTGTAGGGTCCATCATTGTGGTCACTGTATCAATACATAGCATTTATGGCCTTCCTTTTTATGCTGACATTCAGCCTTGCCAAGCTTATTGTCTTTTTTTAGTGATCTTTCTGTTTGTATAATAGGTTTGCAATATAGGTGATGCCTTGTCATCTGAGCTTCCAGAGCATACTTAGGTTTTCTTAATGGATGGTAATGGAAGAGAATTTATATATATACTAGTTGATGCATTTTTACTAAATTGATTAATGTTACACAGCATTGATTACAGTGAGTGGGGGATGAAGTACAACTAGGTTATTCTATGTTTGTGGCATGGTGTTATTAACATACCCGTTTAACTTTGCATCTTCATTTTGGAAAGTGAGATTACTTAGTGGGAGGTGACAATAAACTTATCAAATGCCTTTGGACTTTCATTATCAAATGCAGAGATGAGGATTGTGACAGTAAATTTTTAAGATTAAAACTAGCTGTTAGTTAAGGACGTGATTAAACTTCTAGTATTAAAAATAGAGATGTTAGGACAGTAGAGAAGAAATGTAGAGTGAGTAGTAATATAGTGTACAGAGCAGATAATAATATGGTGCACAAAGTGAGTAGTAATACAGTGCATAGAGAAGATCTAACTATATTACATAGAGTACTTAGTAGCATGGACATAGACTGAGTATTAGTGTGGTATGCATTGAGGAAAGCGGCGTAGTGCACAAGCTGGGTAGCAATTTGGCAGTAATACACTGTACAGTGGGTCCTAGTATAGTGCACAGAGTGAGTAGTAGTTTAGCACACACACACACAGCACTTAATTATATAGTCCACTGATTGGGTAGTAATATAGTGTATATAGTGGATATTAATATAGTGCACAGACTGGGTGTCAGAATACTTTACAGACTGGACATTTGCATAGTGCATAGGGTAAGTATCAGAATGCTGCTCACAGTGGGTATTAATATAGTACAAATAGCAGCTAGTATTATGGTGCACACAGTGGGTGGCATTTAAGTGCACATAGTAGGCAGTGGTGCAATGTGCAGAGCAGGTAGTAGAACACTGCATAAATTGGACAGTATTATTGTACACATGGTGGGTAGCAGTATATTACACAGAGTGACAGCAGTATAGTGTACAAAGTGGGTGGGAGTAAAGAGGTAGAAATGTTTAGCATAGCACAAAGAGTGGCTAGTTGAATATTACACAAAGAAGGTAATAGTATAGTGTCTAGATTGTGTATTAGTATGGTAGGTAGTACAATGCACAGAGTATGCACAGAGTATTAGGTAAGTAGTACAGCACACAGCATACTGGGTAGTAGTACAGTACACAGAGTACTGGGTTAGTAGTACAGTGCACAGAGTACTGGGTAGTAGTACAGTACACAGAATACTGGGTGAGTAGTACAGTACACAGAGTAGTTACTGGTACAAAGTACAGAGCACATTGTAGAATAATGCACACAGCTGGTAGTACTATAGTACATAGAGTAGTATACAGATAGATGTATAGGGTACAGAGTGCATAATATTACCTTAGAAAGAGTGGGGAGTAGTATAATGAATATAAATGAAGTAGAATAATGCATGGAGCGAAAAGGAGTATAATGCTCTAAATGAGTAATAATGGGTGGTATAGTAGTACAAACAGTGGGTAGTATAGTGCACAAAGTGGATGATACAGTCTTACAAACAGTGGGTAGTATAATACACAGAGTGGGTGATACAGTAGTACAAACAGTGGGTAGTATAGTACACAGAGTGGGTAGTACAGTAGTACAAACAGTGGGTAGTATAGTGTACATAGTGAGTGGTACAGTAGAACAAAACAATGGGTAGTATAGTGTACAGAGTGAGTGGTACAGTAGTACAAACAGTGGGTAGTATAGTGCACAAAGTGGGTGATACAGTCTTACAAACAGTGGGTAGTATAGTACACAGACTGGGTGGTACAGTAGAACAAACAGTGGGTAGTATAGTGTACATAGTAAGTGGTACAGTAGAACAAACAATGGGTAGTATAGTGTACAGAGTGAGTGGTACAGTAGAACAAACAGTGGGTGCACAGAGCAGTTAGCAGTATAATACGCAGTTACCACCAAATACTCAGTATTAACTACCTTAGGATATGTTAAAATGTTGGTTATTCTGAAGTTGAGTGCACTATATTTTATAAATAGTGCTTGTCCAGTGTGGCACTGCCATCTGTGCAGTACACTAAGTTGTTGAGGTGGTGGGGTATGTAGAAGTGGTAGGAGTTGGTAATGCCACTGTCACCTTTGCAACCAAGTAACTAGTTGATAACATGCAGACTTTAGTGTAGCTAAGGACCAAGCATAATCTAAGAGTTGTACTTCCACAATATGTACTGTGCTAGTAATTTGCAAAATTGGAGAATTGTATTAGTAATGTATTATGTGTAGCAGTATAGTCACATAACTTATCACACTCATTCACAGAGGTAACACCCTCCTTGCTGTAGAAGATACCAAAGAGTCTGAGAAGAAAGAGAAAAGCCCTCTGTAAAAAGTGACATAATTTCTGAATATTCAGCATTCATTGTCAGAAGAATAACCAAAATCACCCCTTCTCCCCCAGTCCCCCAAATCTTCCTGTACTTCTTTCCTTTTGTGATAGAAACAATCTGTTTAAAAACCAAACATAGGAAGTGGGTAACAGAACTGCTTGCAAAAATCAATAGACAAGAGATGTCTCCACATGGCATAGAGAAATAAAACCCTGACCATGACACTGACAACCTAATTTGATTAGTGGCTTGTCCACCTGCTACAACCAGCATGGGAGAGAAAAGGAGAGATGAGATTTGCCTACTCAGCCATCATCACAAAGAAGGATGGGACAGTGTGTCCAGGTACACTGAATAGTGCCACCTTCCAGTGAAGATTAGGGATTGTGTGGATGAGGGTGTTGCCTACAAGTGGGGGGCAGTGCCTTTGATTACATCATAGAAAAAGTGTAAACATACAACATACCAGCATACTATGCAACTAATCCCTTGGACATTTGGACATGAACAGACAGCTGGGCAAAAAAAGCATGATGCCTACTGAGTAAATGGCAGCAGCCACTACCGGTCTGCTCCTGCCTCACCTAAAAGAATGAATGGGCCATAGGGCTTTCATCTTAGGAAAATAGAACTGGTTCATTGGGAGCTCAGGCAGAATGAAGCCTGATGGCAGGCAGTGGGATCAGGCCAAAAAGAAATACAAAAAAATGGAAGGTATTTCTTTTGAGTCATACACATATAATCTCATACTTTCCAGATGGCACACTTTCCTAACCATTTAGTTTCTGCCCCTGCACTGTTAAAGGAATTACTGTGTTTTAATGAAGTATCTTAACATAGTTAATGTGGAAGAAGCAGTGTTAATGTATTTATTTAGGCATATGATGGTGCATCTGTACATGAAAGGGGCATAATAAACAATAGCATTGTCTTCAAATATTTCACCATTCATTACACTGTTTTATTATTGGACACGGTGAGGGACTGGGCTAAAATCCAAATGGTATTATGACAGAAAAAAACTTTCAGTAAGATGGCTAAATGTTCATCTGTGAAAATAAACTTTTTCCAAAGTATGCATTATTAACTCTACTTGAAAGAGGAATAAGAAGCTACTTTCAAATTCTACGATACAGTTTCTCAGTTACCAAGCTAGGTAAAGTAGCAAATTGCTGACAACAGTTTGACTTGTGACCTTTGGCTTGGGTGCAGATTCATCTCTCAGAAGGCTTGGACCATTAGTCCTATTATGAATTGATAGACAAAATATGCACATAGAACTGTTGACAAATTGTCAGCAAACTGTTCAGTGCCCTAAATATAGTTTATGAACAGTAATACTCATTTTTGCCACCAATTTGATCTGTATTCTGTTCCATAAATGAGTTTTAGATATCCTTTTTTCATCTAATCTCTTCCTCCATGAATGCCCAGTGGCTTTGTTGTACTTCCATACTACATTTCTAGTACAACGAGGAAACCGAAAAATATTTCTTGATACGGTAGGCAAAAATTATGTCTTCTTCCCAGAAAAAAAAACATAATGGATAGTCGGGTAAAAGTTTATCAAGCATGATTTAGAAGTGAAGCCATGTTTTCTTTTACCTTTAGACTTTACATAAACCTGAGGCTTAGGTGTGACAAGAAACATCATTTAAGAACCACCACCACTCCATCTGGTATGTCTCTTTTTCTTTTTTGGAGTAGGATACTCTTGCTGTTTTTCCTCATGGATTGAGGAATAAATGAGCATGGCTGATAGGACAAGGCTTGGTAGTTGACATGCGCAATGCAAAAAAGCTCATAGAAACATTTGTGTCATCTTTCACAACATTGTTCTTCACAGATTAACAGAAGTGTGTATCAGTACTTGTTTGGTGATCACCCACTGAATTCCTACACAGTCAAAGTCAGGATCACAAGGGAACCACAGCCTATCATGACACTAGTAATTAATCCCGTAAGGGCAGTCAACGCATTGCAGGATAAACACACCCACACACCCACACACACGCACACACATGTAAACATACATGCTCTCTTACACATACACACACAAACACACACGTAAACATACATGCTCTTTTACATACATACATAGGCACATGCATGCACATGCACGCATACTCACTCACATATGGCATGCAACACATATGAATAATTTGGGGAGCCACCAATTCACTTAAGGGACATCTTTGGATACTGGAGAAAATAGGAGCATGCAGATATAAAAAAGTATTGAAACACTATACATAAGTCACTGTACCTGAGAAAAGATCTGGAGAACCAAGTGGTAAGACACAGCAGTATACAAATTTAAGGTTTCCTCATAGTCATGAACACTCTAGAGTGTACATAGATTTAATGTTTTTAGTTCTCTCAAGATATTTAAATGCTTTTATATTACTAATAGAGTGTGCATATTTTTTCTTTGCATTACATCTATTCTTTCTCTATGCTCTGCTCTTTTTTAATCACTGATGTGCTCTGACGAGCTCGGTCACATTACCTGGCTACAGTAGTTATTCTGTAACGAGGGCCAATCCTGATAGAGGGAGCTCAGGAGCAGAAATATCTATTTGAAGGTGGTCGGAGGAAGATGGCTTATCTGTTGATTTAGCTCCAGCCTTGGTGCTTCTCATGAATGTTTTGATGCTGCCCAAGTCCTCAACCCTTTCTGTAGCCTGACATGCATTAGTGACCCAGTGGTCAGTGCATGCTTTCACATGTGCCAAATCTGGCCACAGCAAATCATGGTGGTTGTCAAACCAAGTGCATGTGGTGGACCTCTTGTACTGTACTGTATATCTGGTATCAGCTAAGCTGCAGACCACACCATTAGCCCCCCCCCCCCCAGAAGGGAGAGCAGGCACTAGATACTCACTCCCATCTACCCTAGCTAGTGTCCTACTTTATCTATCCAATCCCTGGATTTTAGGGGTATATTTTGGGGCTTTATCTAGCTACAGCACTGAAGCAGGCTCTTAGTCTTTGTTTTAGCTTATATAAAGCTTCTAGTTTCATTTAGATAATACTTGTAAATATCTGAATTATTACTTCAAGAGTTCTTGATTTAAGAAAATGGAACAGGATTCCAATACATTTGTCTCCTATCTTACAGACTGTTTATGCCTTTAGTAAATTGCACATTTTATATATACATACATATATATGTGTGTGTGTGTGTATATATATATATATATATATATATATATATATATATATATATATATACATATATATGTGTGTGTGTGTATATGTATTCTCACAAATCTGTAGTGATTCCTTCTGTTATATAGTCAGACATTTTATAGAGTGTATTAATGTGTCTTCCAAATGTAATCATCTGTTTTGCTTTAGTTGCACTTACAAGCACATCATTTTCTATGGACCATTGATTTATTAACTCATGTTGATAATCTTGCTTACTTTTTGTGTTAAATGGCTTACCATATATATAAAATGTGTGTGTTTATGTAAAAAGATATATGGTTCAATGAACTATTTTCTTTAATACTGTCTATAATAATGTCTTTTTCATTGTATCCTATAAAATCCTTTATTTTAAATGTCAAGGTCATATTTCAAAGCCATCATGCTATTTGAAAAAAAAACGGCATCTGTATGGTGATTTTTCTCCAAAGCATTCACAGTCTTCCCATAAAATGGTGGATACATGAGAAGTTTGGTTTTTCTAATGTATATCTATGATACTGTTCATGAGAAGTTTGATTTTTCTAATGTGTACCTATGATACTGTTCATGAGAAGTTTGATTTTTCTAATGTGTACCTATGATACTGTTCATGAGAAGTTTGATTTTTCTAATGTGTACCTATGATACTGTTCAAGAGAAGTTTGATTTTTCTAATGTGTACCTATGATACGGTTCATGAGAAGTTTGATTTTTCTAATGTGTACCTATGATACTGTTCATGAGAAGTTTGATTTTTCTAATGTGTACTTATGATACTGTTCATGAGAAGTTTGATTTTTCTAATTTGTACCTACGATACTGTTCATAAGAAGTTTGATTTTTCTAATGTGTACCTATGAT